>NW_017147676.1:90592-122916 GCF_001652005.2 Ceratina calcarata | reverse complement strand
GACTCGAAAATGCGTAATGCGTGATCGATGCTTTAGATCATGTTTGGTCAAGGATTATAAAATAAAAATGCCGAATTTCATTTCCATTAATTTATTAATCAGAATTGTCAAGGTTCGTGAAATAAAAATGCCAATACTCATTTCCATTATCCATAGAATCGTGATTCGCACGTCGAATGGGAAAAACTCTATAGATAGAGTTTTGAGACTTTCTAAGTCTCTCTTACGTTGTTGCATTCTTGATATAGTGATTAACGGCGAGCTGAGAAAATTCTCCCTCCGTGGATCATCGGAGTAGATATTAATGGATCAGCGCTAGTGAAATGCTTCATATCTCGCATATAATAAGCGACAAGCGATATCGTCTGTCATCAAAAGAGTGTGACATACAAATTTTCACGAAATCGCACGATGTTCGCCGCCCATAGAAATTAAGATAAGTAATCAGCGACGGCCGAGTGAAATGTTTCGAGAAAGTTTTATTTATTATGTTCATTATCCCAATGAAATGAACTTAAAGTTGTAGCTTGTCAGTTCCATTGTCATAATTTCGAACGTTCTGTCGGCTTGGCAAACGCAGAATATTCAATTGTACTCAATCGGTTTGTATCACCCTTGAGAGAACCGAAAATTGATGACTGCATAAATTTGTCAATAACATTATTATTTGAGCGTTCTTATTATGGATTCCTTTATCTCCATCATATTATTAATGGTACATAGACAAGCACGTTTCGTAGTATTGAACGGAGTCCGAGCAGTGGAACTATCGAGCGAACGAAATTTACAACCAACGATAATTTTTTCCCATCCGGCTTTCGACTGTCGACAATGGTTTTGTGAAAGATGCTAAAGTATAATAATGTACAATCTTTATTGACGCGAGGATACTTTCACTTTTGAACCGACCACACCCGGCACAATCGATCGCGATAAGCACCTATAAGCGTCCGAGTACCATTTAACTGTTACAGAGGTTCGGGTATGTTCGAAGACCGAAATTAATTGCAGGCTTGAACTGTTCGTTATGCAATGCCATAACCATACCGATTGTTCAAAGGGGAAAGCAATGATCGTAATGAAGTTAAAAGATGAACTTTAAACTTACTTACTCTACATTATGCGATACGTTTCGTATAGCATCATTACCAATTGTTGAACTATTCGACGGTATTATAGTAGGGATTGTTATAAATACGATTGTGAAACGAGAAACAAACAATTAGAATGATATCCCTGGGATTGGTATCGAATACTTGTCGAGAAAGAGTCCAGCGATTGTTTGCCAAACAGGTAGCATTTCTTGCAACGCCGTCATTCCTTCCCCGATAGCACTTCGCGTGCATACAACCGCATTAAATTGTAGGCGGCGCAGAAGTGTTGATAAGCTTGATATCACGCGCGAGTCGTCCATAAATGGTGTCTAATAGTATGAATGGAACATTCTTCTTCTACTGATAAAAGCGACGAGAAGATACTTTGTTTCTTCGACTCGCATTTCAAGAACGAATTCAAGTTTCGCACCAATCGGACGATTCAGTGTATCATTTATAGATTGCGGATTTTCATCTAATATAATAAAACAGTATGTGACCCAGCAGTTTTTTTCTGTATTCCCCAATGTCGTATTAAAATGAAATTCGTCGTCTAAGCAACAGTGAAAGTTTTATCTCAATTCGTTCAATTGTTTTTGCGTGATGCGTACAAAGTTCTCTTGGGTGTGACCAGATGGATTGTAGAATCAACTAGAGATTGATATTACATGTAAAAATAAGTTGCAGAAGAAGAATACCATTTTTTTTCGTTTGACGCCTCGTTTTCGAGAAAATCGAGTTTGAAACTTCTATCCACTATTGTTTCCCCAATTCGTTATTCGTTACAAGTTTCCTTTCGCTTACACATTGTAATGTTGACTTCTCTAATATTTAGACTCTTCCTTTACCCATACGACTTTCTTCTAGTTTTATTCTGTCTATCTGACGTCAACAAGGACGTGGCTCTGAACAGTTGATTCAATACTGCAATAATTTACTGTCTCAACAGAAAAGAATTTTTTTCTGAAGAAAATAGTTTCCGCCTGACTAAAAATTAGAGATGAGAATCGTGTACTTTTACTTAAAAGAATCCTCGACATCTATAGTCATATTCCCAGAGCGACCATCCGGCCCACACATCTACCCAGCTCGGACATTTCCTCAGATAAGAAAAAATGCGCTTCACGTGTAATGTCATCGACGAGCACTTAAACGCGTGGCAACATGGAAAAATGGAAAAGGAACCTTCGCTTCGGTTTGCGTCCCGAGAACTATTTTCTACTTTCTAGCGACCGCTGACAAGATGCACGTATAATACAATACGGCGTCTGCTTCGACACGACTATGATTTACGACGTGTCGCAGCAGAGGTCGTCAGTCAAATTGTTTCACATTGATTTTGAGGTCAAGAGGCTCGTACCGTAGCGCGTCTCTGCCCACACGCGACGTCCCCGCAAAAGCATTGTGGTTTCCAGCCGCTTATTTATGCGTGGCTCGACCGTTTCCGCCCCTTCCGCTTCTCGCGGGCCGTTGACTTGGCGCGGTGGTTCACTCGGTCGCACGACAGTTCTGTCGACGGCCCGATCCTCCGTCTTCCTTTAACGCGCCGTCAGCCTCTTCTTGTCTCTCCCTCTTCTTATGAATCGAAACGCGCCGAGGCTGCGTTTCGTTGTTTCTTTCATACTGGAGTAAATGTACCATTTGTGACCAGTATCTTATTTGCTCCGATACGAAATAACTTGGAGTTAGTTTCATTAAAATGAATAGGCACTGACTTCCATTAATATTCGGACACACTTCAAAATNGCACTAAATCTTCTCTAAAATAATAATTAAATCTGGTTGTAATTTCTAAATCAGTACTAAAATAATTAAAAAGTTTCGTTCCCTTATATGTATTATATGAAATATTTATTAAAATTCTGTATTTTGTCTTCGAAGTATCTGCAGAATATTTTAGTCCAATCTATTCCACAACTGGGTTTATGCAGTTTCCTATTCTTAGGACACGCTCTTCCCTTACGTTTGGAGTTTCCTTTTTCATACTCATCAAATGGCGCAGACTTAGAGAAAGTTAAAATTGTCTCTCAACGACTAACGTTGCTTGATTTTCCTTTTTTTGGTCACTATTGTGGACAATGATATTTTTGTTGATTCGCGGACCACGCGCTTTGAAGGGTCTTCAAAGGAGGTTTTGCGGGTTAAACGGTTTGATGTGTAAGTCCAGAGAATGCAAAGTACCGCCTTGCGGCTGCTCCCTCATGGAATTAGGCGAAAGTGGGACAACTTGGCTTTTTGTCCAGACAGGAGTTATACTTAAACTGCGGTCTTCGTGTACTTATTACGTGAATTAGTTTATGGAATTTAATGAAGAAATTTAAACAGGCAGTAAAATTTATCACCAACATTTTCACTTGATTTGATGGACACGCTTTGAAATTACGCTATACTATCTCTTTGTTTACGCTAACTGAAAATCAGAGAACAATGAAAGCTATCACGAGTTAGTTATTGTTAGTTTCACGAATGTCGGTGGCGATCGCGGCGTCACGTCGTTTCAGATATTTTTTGTAGATTGAATTTTAAAATCGTGACTCGTCGAGCCGTGGTCCACGCTTTAAGTTCAGTATTTATCATTCGATCTGCTTCGGAAAAAAATAGCACTTCACGAAATGTCGGACCGATTTCATCTTAACAAACGGGAAAAGGTCAGATACTTTTTAAGAAAGCACTCGACTTGTAATCCAATGTGCATTTTTCCATTTATTAAACAGTTCGACGATCACCACTGTAAAGGGTAACGTTAAATAAACAAGTCTTGAAGACAAGTCTCTTTTCATATCCAAACTTACGTATATGTACAATGAAGTCTATAAATATTCGTACATACTTTAAAATTGAAGAACTTCTTGACTGACTTAAAAATTGTTCCTTTTTCTTTTTTCTTTATAAATCCGATAGGAATTTTCTTTAATTTTTTATTACATAACATNATTGATATAACCATAGTACAAAGTTCCTTTGATATCCCTGAGTTCTTGTCTTTTCAAACTTCTCTAATATCTTATGATATATTTTTAAGTATAAATTTAGAATGATAGAAAGCAAATGCAAATATGCTTACAAACTCCATAGAAAATATGGTAACTATTTGTTATTTAGTTTTGTAATGAAAAGTTTTTATCGCGAAATTAATTTCATGATAAACGGCAATCATTAACGGGGGGAAAGCGTACATAAATCATTCAGTGTCTTTTACTGTTCATCACACTTCGTCATCTATAATCCGTGTATCGTGAAACTCGTTAAACTCTGGATAGCAATCAACAAAAATAAAACAATTTTACATCAGGGAGAGTACCGATACTCATTGATCGGGGCGTCGAAACGTATTTCGGGTTGGTTGATTAATGTTCCCGGCAACGTGGCCGGTTAATCGGCCGTCGATTATGCAAATTTTTATTTGCCGCACGCTTCACGAGAAAGTTTACGGTAAAATCCGAAAGAAGAGCGAGAATTGAGGTTGTTACATGACGGGAGAACAACGCCGGCGAGATGAAACCGCCATGGAAAAGAGGTTTCTCGAGGAATCGGCGGAGATTTTTATTTCGCTGAGCCGCACACGAGGCGCGTATGCAAAGAGAGCCCAGGACGAGAGCCTCATAACGTATGTATCTCGCTTTCTATCGGAGCCCCTGGAACCATATTAGTGCATCCTGTGTTGCGCAAACTGCAAGCGACCGCCTGCAGTCAGACTCCATATTAGCCTCCGTGCCGCGTTTGTGTCTATTCATTAATTGCTATGTTTCTGCGTAATATTGTATTATTATGACGTCCGTCATAATATACCTGACCGATGAAAAGATTATGCGAAATCTTGCGTTATCTTCATGAGATTTTGGTAGTCGTTTGTGGAAAACACAATAAGTACGGAGTTAAATAATAATTAATTAAATGTGTTCAATATTTCACAGTCTACAAATAATTGTAGTGAGTATTTTAAAATTGTTAAACAAATTTTGTTATAAATGAAAAGAATAATTGTTTCAGTAAGACAATTAATATTGAAATGATTGCGAAATTATTGATTAGGTTTGTATTTTTGTTGTATAATATTGCGCTGGCCGTGAAATGTAGTTATACACACTTAATTTAATATTCCCTTGGAGAGTTACAATGAGATAGCCGGATGTTTGCAAAATTAAATTGGCCTCGGGAAATTTTACATAATGTAAAATTAGACAACCTACGTAATACACAATGACATATGAAGTTCAAACAAAAATATCTAATTAAACTCAATTCAGTTTTGTTATTGCAGGTTCCTTTTTTTACTTTAAGTAATTTATTTTATTTTATTCCTTAAGTACTTTTTATACTTTAAAATCAGTACAAACTTGTATAGTCGAATGATTCGTAATTCGTTTTTATTTGTTAGATTTCTCCATGGGGAAGATTCGAAAATACTAATAAATTACAAATAAATTATTTCTATTCACTACTTTGATTGTCATGTCACCTATAGAGACTCATTGTCCCAAGCTGTACATCTCGTCTGTATGTAGAAAAGAGTAAGAAAGCGCGCAATAGTAAGAGCATGAAAAAATGATATGTTGACGGGAAGTAAGGAACGAAACGCTTAGGGATGGTGAGAAAACAATTGCCGGCAATTGACGGAGCAAGTTGAACGCAATTATCGCAGACGACTCCCTTGCGTTACTTGATAGCGTAATTAGCGTCGCGCCTAGCTAGACCAGCGTGTGAAACAAGCGCCGGTGAACGCGCGGATGATCGTATTAATCGTTAACTATCTTGTGTACTGTGAGAGCAAGCGTCGCAGCCGCGCCGCTTCTAAGCCCGGCGTAAAGTCGTATAACAGTAACAGTCGTAAAGTTGAAGCTACGTCCAATTAATTCCCAACCGAGAAGCCGGCACTCTTCCAGAAACGATCGCGTTCGCATGCCTCGGTTATCGTCTCACGCCACGGAAATCCATTCGAAATTAATTCAAAGGCGTCACCGTGATGCGACGCGGAAAACTTTGACGCATATAGTATAAAGTGGAGCGCTCTGATTAGACCACGGAAGGAGTCACGGTACACTTTACGGCGATTTATATTTTCACGGTGCTTTAGTGACTTACGAGATAAAGTTGAGTCCAATCGGCTTTATAGCGTATAAATTAAATTAATCCGACTGATGGGTTCCTAGGTTTCATTTCATATCTATTCGATTACAAGATTTATGTTTAACTGGTTGATTACTTGCCGCTTCCCGGTTTTCTTTGTGAAAGAGTGGTAAAAGAAAAATCATGTATGCTTAGATAACATCGTATTTAAATTGAAAATAATAAACTTTCAGCTCTGAACTTTAGATCTAAAAAATATTATAATTATTATTATTTCAACACCTGTCTGTAAATCATATTTTTGTTGCCCCCTATTTGCAATTAAATAAATTTTTAGGACAGTTCACCCTTGAACATAAAATTGGACAAAATTTAAACGAGGCAGCACCGAGACGTGAAGGATATTTGAACGATTCGAAAGACAGGAGAGGGAAGGCGGCACGAGTTTGAGACTTCGCTATTAATCTCGTCTGGCCTAAAATCTCTATTATTATTGAAATTATAGCGCGCCGGAGGGTGTCACGGCGCATTAGGGCTACTATGTTCGCGGATAATATGTCATTACACGGGGAGTGCACGCGCGCGTCAAGAATTGTTTCGCTGAAAGACGTGTGTGGTTCAGGTGGTTCTTGCATCACGTAGACATTAATATAAGCCATTTCTGAACCCATATTTCTTTGAAACGACTCTACCCGTGTTTGTTCGAATATTTCGCCGTGACATTACATTGAATCGAGTGAACGATTCAATTCGAGCATCTCGAGTAGGTATCAAGTGCGCGGCAGCGCAACGATCTCGTAAAACTTTTAGATCTCGGACACGGTTCGACCCTCCTAGCGAGCCGGATTGTACTTATGCACGGGATAGACTACCATTGGTAGAGTTTAGAGTAGAGACCAGATTATAGAGTTCACGTGTCGTATTATCATAGACAGTGCAATGTCACGAGCTCCTCGTCTCGTGTTTGCACGTTACAGGCGGCTGTAACGGCCTCCTATAATACGGTGATCCATATATCGCGAACACCGTGCTCGTCGGCACACACGAGCATTCCGCGTGCACGAGTCGGGCAAAAGGAAACGCGGATGCAAGAGCATGGCACGTCGACTGCTAAACCTAATCGTGCCGTCGATCCTCTCCTTTCCTAATAATCCGGTTTCCATCGTGGCCATTAAGCGCTACTTTCCGTTATTTCCATGGGAAATTTGTCTTCTAACAATCGTTAAATATACAGTGCAATACGTTCCAGATGATGTCAAATTATAAAAAATAGTTGCGATGATTAGTAAATAATGACACTAGCAAGGCTAGAAAAAGAATGTTAATAGATTCATTGATCATTATCGTCGATCAATTTTGCAACAACTTGGAGTCCAAGTCTTACACTTTTTCTGTCGGATCTCCACATTCAAGCGGAATGTTTCGTTCCTAATTACCTCAATTTCTCGTCATTCCTTTTCTTAATTAAAATGTCTCATACATTTCTTTTTGTCCCATTACCAAATTTAATTTTAAGTTTATTTTTAGTTTAAGTTAAATGAGATAATTTTATTATCTTCATAGAGTATTATTTATTTTTGAAATGTTTTTGTTATTTGTTTTATTGTTTATTTGTATGTATCTCAAATTTGTCACATATTCTTTTTGTTTTCTCTTGTATATTCTAAAAGGCTCATGCTCGTTAATAAAATAGTAATAATAATAATAATAATAGCAACATAGGTTGGTTTATGTCAACGATAAGAAGTGCATTTTTCTCATAATAAACAGGCATGGTTTCAGAACAGTGCATACACGAACATAATCCCCGAATATTGACAATCATTATACATATTTCGAGGTATTCTTGTGTAATCGTATTCGGTAAGGCGTTTAACATCCATTAAAATGTCAGTTTTCGTGTGTCCTCCACACTTCGTCTCATTTTTCAGAGCGGCGTTCTTGCCGATGGACTTTGACAAATGGAACGAGTTGATTGCGACAGTTCCACCGAAACATATCCAGAGGCCGTAAGATTAACCCAATTCCATCTTCCCACGAGTGGCGAACTGTTGTTCGGTTCGTGGCGTTGTTAACACTAGGCTCGAAAACGCTCGAGGCGGTACGGTTTAGCAAGTAGGATCAGAAGCAACGAGCATGTTGCACGTGATACTCGCGTTACTCGCCTCTCTCGTCCTTGTTTTGTCTTTCACCGGGAATAACAATCAGGTATCTTTCCTACACGCGGAATCGCCCGTGGCGTTCATTAAGACCCGTTTCCCGAACAGCGTAGATATGTATTTATACAGGAGATAAAGCGATTTAAGGTGGCCATTTCTTTCGACGTCGTTTCCACGCTCTGTCCAATTTTGAAATTCAAGTACAGCCTGTCGCTTTGATCTTCGCATAGTGACGTGTAAACAGCTTGAAAATGAAAAGTAATCGATACACTGCCGATGTTTATGTATTTATGGAAATTTTTAATAATTTAAAGAAATGTGCAGTAATATGTAATGAAATATTTATGTAAACGAATGTTTACATGCATTTCTTTAATTTTATTATATATAAAAATACAAATTTACATAAACATCCGCAGTTCATTAATCAATAACAGCCAATTGATCTTTTGCCATTCTCCCTTATTCATTTAACAAATTGTTCACGTAACTCGGAATCAAATGACGTCTTAAAGTGTATTCAATTAATTTTATTTTTCCTTAAGTAATTAATGAGAGTTTTATATTTTCTTGAATTTATTGAAGTTTTAACATTGCAAACATAAAAATTCTAATTCCAATTAAAATATTTACAGTGAAAATATTTGACAAATGTATTAAGTAAGTTCTTATATCTCAAGTATTTTTCGTTCAAGGCGTTCTCGTACCATAAACTGTACATTCAATGATATAATGGCATAAAAAGAGCACGAAGGAGAATCCTCACAATCGACCGAGCGAAAGTAAAAGTATAAATTGGTTTTGTACGTCGCGTTATACGGAGATATACATACTTATAACGAGGCGGAGAAAGTCGTCTTTCTATGAGAATTTAAATTCCGAATTGACTTGGACCGCGTGCGCCAGTATCACTGACGTGCTCCAAACGGATCAGTGCCTCTTGTATCGAGTATATTAAGTAGTTCCTATCTGTATCCGTTCGAACTGGAACATTTCCTATTCCCACGACTGCTGATCAAACCTCGAGATCAGAAAAACTAGAACTCGAGTGATCCACTTACATCAACTAGAGAAATTGCAGAAAGAATTGATATTGATACAATACGTGGAAAATTTCTCCTTCCCATAATCTCGTATCAATTCCTAAGGAGTTTCCTGAGTGGTTTATCTTGTATACTATTTTAGAAAATAGAAAGCCTGTAATGAGTGGAAATAAAAAAAATTGAGTAGAATATTAAAATATAATATAGATCGTTAATATTGAACAGTAAAAGAAACTCGAATTCAGATTTGATTTTGTCTATATTGATTCAAAGTTAAAATTCCAATGAGTACTTGTACTTACAATATAAAAGTAATGATTATTACATTACATTTTATTTTTATTTGCTTACTCTGAATTTCAAATTCTCATGCGAGGTGTCAATAGAACGGAACGGGACAGATCGATACTTGTCGAATAGGACCGAATATGTTAACTAGCATGCATGCTAAGCGAAACGGTATGGGTATGCGAGCCGAACGATTGCCGGTGGATCTTGATCTTGTTCGCTCCCTCGATGCCTCGCTCTCGCCCGTGGTAGTGTGAAACGAAACACAGCTCGGATTCATCGACATCTTTTTCTCTTTCCACCGGGGCGACGATGCTATTCTCAGTTGTGGTGAACTCTCCAGGAATCTATTTGCAAGTGAGAACAAACAACGTGTTCGAGCGAACAAAGAGCCGTCATTATTCCGTTCGACAAGTCCAACATGTGCGCTGTGTCGAACGAAAATCGTGGATAGATAGTTCCTTAGTAAACTCCTAATCTAAGTGGTCATGGAAACTATTAAGACTCGAGGAAGACCCATCTCCTATGAGAATTCTGTATCGACTTTGTAATCATTTCACAGAAGTAGGACACATTTAGAATTTAGTGTACAAGTGAAGCAGGAGACTTAAAATAATTCTGACACAATATTATATGTATCCCTGGTGTAACGACATAAAGCTGAAGCTAACAAGCTGTAGCAATTAGGAAGGTAAATCGAGAACAAATTATGCGTGTCGCAATTATGAACGATCACGACGCATTTATCAATGCTTCACGATCATGATCAACAACAGTCAGGTAGATTTCCCTTTCCAATCAGATTAATCTTGTCACGATATTTTCGTTCGCGATGAGCAACGACAGCTTCATTGAAATCATGTTGGCGTTACTTAACTCGCGGTGTAACATGTTTGGAGTCGGTGTTCTAACTTTATAATTATGTAATCTAATGTCCGACGAGTTTGTCAGTTATAATTTAATTGATTTTTGTAACATGAATATTAATAAAAAATCTTGTGTTAACGATTTAAATACCGCTCGGCCCAGGTACAAAACCCCTTCTATTCGTCCTGTTGCAGCCGTTTTACCTTGTACTGCTTCGAATCGAAAATAAAGGATTACGTTTGCAGTTGAAAGAATTCAGTACGATCCTCAGATCATTCATTTCGCAATTTGTGTGTTGAGAAAGAGGAAACGGAAACGTTTAGCTATGGTTCACAAGAACTGATAAATTACTCGATCGTTCGTTTATTTGAATATTAAAATAAAAATGTGTATATTCTGTTAATGAGGAATATGATTGACGTTTATGAGTTTAAGAGTGAATGGTTTGACCTCGAACTACTTTCAAATGAAGAGACGAGGGAAATGCTTGTGCGAATGATTGCAGCAATTAGTTATAGTTGGATGTATTAATAAGTATGTTTGATAAAGTATAGCGAGAGTAATTTGTTTTAGAAATTGCTGTTTGTTGAATAGAATAATTTATTGAGTGCAATGTGTGTGTTACACAAAAAACTTATGGCATCACGTCTGTGTCGAAACTTCTTCAATTTTAGATCATTACTGAGTAACAAGTTATCATAGGACGATGATTTTTCTTTTAAATTAAAACTCGCCACCTTCACTTTAAAATGCAGTCAAGATAATATTAATTTGATATAGTCCTACGATTTAGATCCTTATACGACTCTTAGAAAAAAAAACTTGTAGAAACTTGATTTCTCATTTAAAAATGAAGAATCGAGTTTCATTTTAATAAACGACATCACTGAAAAAGAATTATCCAAGTCCGTACATGTTGTCAAACTTTACTAAGTTTTGTATTATAAAGATCGCAATTAAATAGAAAATCTCTGCAGAGCATTTTAAAATATGGATTTCATGATTTTTGAAAGAAAAGTTATCGTCGTACGATAATTTGTCATCGAATATCCGACAACTCGTGATGCCATAATTTTTTTGATTAGTGTATGTTCTATTCCAATTTCAAATGCAAGATTGTTTCGTATTTCACTGAAAGCAATTTCAGTTTGTTCGAATATTTCGCCGTGACATTACATTGAATCGAGTGAACGATTCAATTCGAGCATCTCGAGTAGGTATCAAGTGCGCGGCAGCGCAACGATCTCGTAAAACTTTTAGATCTCGGACACGGTTCGACCCTCCTAGCGAGCCGGATTGTACTTATGCACGGGATAGACTACCATTGGTAGAGTTTAGAGTAGAGACCAGATTATAGAGTTCACGTGTCGTATTATCATAGACAGTGCAATGTCACGAGCTCCTCGTCTCGTGTTTGCACGTTACAGGCGGCTGTAACGGCCTCCTATAATACGGTGATCCATATATCGCGAACACCGTGCTCGTCGGCACACACGAGCATTCCGCGTGCACGAGTCGGGCAAAAGGAAACGCGGATGCAAGAGCATGGCACGTCGACTGCTAAACCTAATCGTGCCGTCGATCCTCTCCTTTCCTAATAATCCGGTTTCCATCGTGGCCATTAAGCGCTACTTTCCGTTATTTCCATGGGAAATTTGTCTTCTAACAATCGTTAAATATACAGTGCAATACGTTCCAGATGATGTCAAATTATAAAAAATAGTTGCGATGATTAGTAAATAATGACACTAGCAAGGCTAGAAAAAGAATGTTAATAGATTCATTGATCATTATCGTCGATCAATTTTGCAACAACTTGGAGTCCAAGTCTTACACTTTTTCTGTCGGATCTCCACATTCAAGCGGAATGTTTCGTTCCTAATTACCTCAATTTCTCGTCATTCCTTTTCTTAATTAAAATGTCTCATACATTTCTTTTCGTCCCATTCCCAAATTTAATTTTAAGTTTATTTTTAGTTTAAGTTAAATGAGTTAATTTTATTATCTTCATAGAGTATTATTTATTTTTGTAAAGTTTTTGTTATTTGTTTTATTGTTTATTTGTATGTATCTCAAATTTGTCACATATTCTTTTTGTTTTCTCTTGTATATTCTAAAATGCTCATGCTCGTTAATAAAATAGTAATAATAATAATAATAATAGCAACATAGGTTGGTTTATGTCAACGATAAGAAGTGCATTTTTCTCATAATAAACAGGCATGGTTTCAGAACAGTGCATACACGAACATAATCCCCGAATATTGACAATCATTATACATATTTCGAGGTATTCTTGTGTAATCGTATTCGGTAAGGCGTTTAACATCCATTAAAATGTCAGTTTTCGTGTGTCCTCCACACTTCGTCTCATTTTTCAGAGCGGCGTTCTTGCCGATGGACTTTGACAAATGGAACGAGTTGATTGCGACAGTTCCACCGAAACATATCCAGAGGCCGTAAGATTAACCCAATTCCATCTTCCCACGAGTGGCGAACTGTTGTTCGGTTCGTGGCGTTGTTAACACTAGGCTCGAAAACGCTCGAGGCGGTACGGTTTAGCAAGTAGGATCAGAAGCAACGAGCATGTTGCACGTGATACTCGCGTTACTCGCCTCTCTCGTCCTTGTTTTGTCTTTCACCGGGAATAACAATCAGGTATCTTTCCTACACGCGGAATCGCCCGTGGCGTTCATTAAGACCCGTTTCCCGAACAGCGTAGATATGTATTTATACAGGAGATAAAGCGATTTAAGGTGGCCATTTCTTTCGACGTCGTTTCCACGCTCTGTCCAATTTTGAAATTCAAGTACAGCCTGTCGCTTTGATCTTCGCATAGTGACGTGTAAACAGCTTGAAAATGAAAAGTAATCGATACACTGCCGATGTTTATGTATTTATGGAAATTTTTAATAATTTAAAGAAATGTGCAGTAATATGTAATGAAATATTTATGTAAACGAATGTTTACATGCATTTCTTTAATTTTATTATATATAAAAATACAAATTTACATAAACATCCGCAGTTCATTAATCAATAACAGCCAATTGATCTTTTGCCATTCTCCCTTATTCATTTAACAAATTGTTCACGTAACTCGGAATCAAATGACGTCTTAAAGTGTATTCAATTAATTTTATTTTTCCTTAAGTAATTAATGAGAGTTTTATATTTTCTTGAATTTATTGAAGTTTTAACATTGCAAACATAAAAATTCTAATTCCAATTAAAATATTTACAGTGAAAATATTTGACAAATGTATTAAGTAAGTTCTTATATCTCAAGTATTTTTCGTTCAAGGCGTTCTCGTACCATAAACTGTACATTCAATGATATAATGGCATAAAAAGAGCACGAAGGAGAATCCTCACAATCGACCGAGCGAAAGTAAAAGTATAAATTGGTTTTGTACGTCGCGTTATACGGAGATATACATACTTATAACGAGGCGGAGAAAGTCGTCTTTCTATGAGAATTTAAATTCCGAATTGACTTGGACCGCGTGCGCCAGTATCACTGACGTGCTCCAAACGGATCAGTGCCTCTTGTATCGAGTATATTAAGTAGTTCCTATCTGTATCCGTTCGAACTGGAACATTTCCTATTCCCACGACTGCTGATCAAACCTCGAGATCAGAAAAACTAGAACTCGAGTGATCCACTTACATCAACTAGAGAAATTGCAGAAAGAATTGATATTGATACAATACGTGGAAAATTTCTCCTTCCCATAATCTCGTATCAATTCCTAAGGAGTTTCCTGAGTGGTTTATCTTGTATACTATTTTAGAAAATAGAAAGCCTGTAATGAGTGGAAATAAAAAAAGTTGAGTAGAATATTAAAATATAATACAGATCGTTAATGTTGAACAGTAAAAGAAACTCGAATTCAGATTTGATTTTGTCTATATTGATTCAAAGTTAAAATTCCAATGAGTACTTGTACTTACAATATAAAAGTAATGATTATTACATTACATTTTATTTTTATTTGCTTACTCTGAATTTCAAATTCTCATGCGAGGTGTCAATAGAACGGAACGGGACAGATCGATACTTGTCGAATAGGACCGAATATGTTAACTAGCATGCATGCTAAGCGAAACGGTATGGGTATGCGAGCCGAACGATTGCCGGTGGATCTTGATCTTGTTCGCTCCCTCGATGCCTCGCTCTCGCCCGTGGTAGTGTGAAACGAAACACAGCTCGGATTCATCGACATCTTTTTCTCTTTCCACCGGGGCGACGATGCTATTCTCAGTTGTGGTGAACTCTCCAGGAATCTATTTGCAAGTGAGAACAAACAACGTGTTCGAGCGAACAAAGAGCCGTCATTATTCCGTTCGACAAGTCCAACATGTGCGCTGTGTCGAACGAAAATCGTGGATAGATAGTTCCTTAGTAAACTCCTAATCTAAGTGGTCATGGAAACTATTAAGACTCGAGGAAGACCCATCTCCTATGAGAATTCTGTATCGACTTTGTAATCATTTCACAGAAGTAGGACACATTTAGAATTTAGTGTACAAGTGAAGCAGGAGACTTAAAATAATTCTGACACAATATTATATGTATCCCTGGTGTAACGACATAAAGCTGAAGCTAACAAGCTGTAGCAATTAGGAAGGTAAATCGAGAACAAATTATGCGTGTCGCAATTATGAACGATCACGACGCATTTATCAATGCTTCACGATCATGATCAACAACAGTCAGGTAGATTTCCCTTTCCAATCAGATTAATCTTGTCACGATATTTTCGTTCGCGATGAGCAACGACAGCTTCATTGAAATCATGTTGGCGTTACTTAACTCGCGGTGTAACATGTTTGGAGTCGGTGTTCTAACTTTATAATTATGTAATCTAATGTCCGACGAGTTTGTCAGTTATAATTTAATTGATTTTTGTAACATGAATATTAATAAAAAATCTTGTGTTAACGATTTAAATACCGCTCATAGATATTATTATTTCTTTATTAACGAGCATAAGTCATTTAAGAAAAGGAAAAGAAGAAGTGACAAACTTAAGACACTGATAACAGATATCACACTAAATTTTCATATTAACTTTAAATAAGACTTTAGATAAAATTAATATTCATTTTACTCATTTATTAAATTCTCGTCACAGGTTCCTTAGATAAGTGCTGTAACCAGGGCCAGTGCTAGTGGAACATGGGAATCCAATTACATAAGAGGGTCAACGAGGCCGAAAGCTACGCGCAGGGACCACAGGTAATAATGTTCTGTTCGACGGACACGATATCCTTGTGACGTTTATACGTGAAACGGGCAGTGTTCCTTTGAGGAGGATAGCCAGGCCGGTGCGGTTTTCGAGGATCACGCACACCGGGATCAAGGGGTTCGGCACGGACTACTTCGGTGCTGACGTCTCAATGCAGCCACCGGGTGGACCACCCAGTCGCAATACTCCCTACGACCGCCCAAACCAGAATTCCCGAGAAGAAGGCGATGCACGAGAACCGAAGGAGGAGGTCGGGCGAAAGAGGAAATGGGATAGAACGATGGAAATTGCGAAGCGAAACAGGATGAAAAGGGAATGGACAGCGCAGCGCGGCTGCGATGGAGAAGAACAGGATGAAGATGAAAGAGGCGAACGCTAAAACAGGGAGTGAGATACGATCGCGCTCGAAATTTACTCATCCAGTCGTAATTGCTTTCGGGATGCGCACGTACGACAGGTAAAAGGGGAGATCACGGCGGTACCACCTGCGCTCACGCGATCCACTTTCGAAAACAGCGCCGCATTACGCCTGCTCGATTGTCAACAAGGGGCACATAAATGAAAGTCAGCTGCTGCTTAATGAGTTCGATGAAGACAGGGAATCGACATCCATTTTTGCGAAATCAGTGACGATTTCGTCATTATCGTTCCGCCATCTCGGCTTTCTAGAATCGATTGCGAAGAACAGACTCTGATAGCGGCACGATAAAGCGAAACGTCAGTGTTACCTATAAAATTGGAAACATGAGTTTATGTANGTAATGTCTAATAAAAATATCTGTTAAAATTTTAATACTTCCTCATTGTTTTCATTTACGAGTTCATGCAACCTAAAGTGCACTGGGAATCGTTGGTATTCATAAAATGATGGTTATCGCATTCATCATTCATATCATTACATATCATTACACGTAGGTATAAACGGTTGAACGTGATCGGAGACCCCATGATATCAGTCTGACCAGCATGAAATTTGCACGCGAGATTTTTAATTACAGCGCTTGTAAATATCAACGAGTTTCACGGTTCGATTTTGGGGGATCTGTATTCTCAGTATACTACGGATGATGGTCCGATCGTCTGACACCGCCGGATTATAAATCACTCGGCCGTTTCAAGGGCCGAATTAAACACGCTGGAATGCTATAATTCGATTCTATGGATTTAAGCCGGGACTCACGGCTCAACTTAGTCCGCTGCCTCTCTCACATTCGCTCGTATTAATCCGATGAAATATCTTAGCCGGCGGTCAACCATTGCGTTGATTAACATAAGCTTTTTTTATTCATTGACAAATTCAGAACAGCGCGACAGAAACTTTGCTGTGATCAATCCGCGTGTATAAAAAACACGAACAGACAACACGCGACGAGATATTGATTATTATCTTTTTGATGGACGTGGCTATTTTCTACGCACTTATTGTCTCAAGCATGATAATAAAGTAGTTTTATTTTTACTTTCAGTACGTAGGAGCTCGATATGAGTAGGTACTATCATGCTATTAATTAGTATTTAAACGATGGAATAAATATTGCAACAGTTATTAACAGGGTGGTATCCGACGGATAAAGCAGCTAATGACTCAATATTCCGAATACATTCTGCTAGTCGCTGAGCCACTGTGACTCACCGGACGGTCACGCTGAATGACATTATTATGCAGTGGCGTTTGCATCGGTTAAAAGAGGCCGAGCAGAGGGGCCGTACAAAGGCACGAAAGCTGTCGAGGCCATTGTGCGTAGACGGTATACGCAACTCAATGCATTATCTCACGCGATGGGACACTGACATCCCCGTTTGTGGTCTCCTCTGCGGCGTAAAGAGCCACACAATGCGACGGGCGGACGCGCGGCATACTACCTACGGAAAACTGATAAGCCTTTAGATTCTAGAACTAGAATCTCTCGAAAAGAAAAACAGAATTCTGTCGCCGTGTTCTGTTCTGTCTTAATTCTCGGCGTGATAAAATAAAACTGTATTGCTTATTAAATTAGTAAAAAATGTTGGTCTTCGATAATCGACTTTTGGTTCTTATGCAAGAAGATTTTGTATTAGGTAAAAAAATAAGTGCAATAGACTTGCAACTGTCTACATTTTTTATAAGTTCTACAATTCTTGCTTTTACTTATTTCTTAATTTTATATTCTTTAATTTAATCTTAATGCAGTCTAATGGAGTCGATGTAATTAAAGAGTCGATACGAATTCCGATTCTGAGGAGAAATTCCCTTCTGCGAATCTGTTGCTACCCTTTTTTAACGGTTTGCAGTTAAACAGCTTCCCGGTTCGTTCGTTCGTTCGTTCAAAGGAAAGTTCGGTCAACGATCATAAAAGCCTCCGGAGTTATATAAACTCGCCGAAGAAAACATTTATGGATAGAATCTCTACCTCTTGAGTCACTCTTGACTCACACCTTGTTACGACTAGTTAATTATGGGTTATTTCTCATGACGGTCAGAATTAAACGAACTGTCCGCCAACGGAGCCGATTTGGCGCCATGAACCTGACCCGTGATGGCAACGGATCAAAGGAAACATGGTTTCAAACGTGATGCCTTTTCTCCTTGATGTTCCTCATGCTTTGAACTATCACCGACTTTTTCTTTCCTCATTCGACTTGTTCGGTTCCCGTTTAGGAAAGCGTTTTTGAATGTAGTGACACGCTTGACAAGATGCTCGAGCTTGTTCGAGTGGGTGGAATTATACGCTGAAATATCTAGCTGGCACATTATTCTGCATTTTTTACTTTCTCTCTCTCTCTCTCTCTCTCTCTCTCTCTCTCTTTTTATAAGTTCTACAATTCTTGCTTTTACTTATTTCTTAATTTTATATTCTTTAATTTAATCTTAATGCAGTCTAATGGAGTCGATTTAATTAAAGACTCGATACGAATTCCGATTCTGAGGAGAAATTCCCTTCTGCGAATCTGTTGCTACCCTTTTTTAACGGTTTGCAGTTAAACAGCTTCCCGGTTCGTTCGTTCGTTCAAAGGAAAGTTCGGTCAACGATCATAAAAGCCTCCGGAGTTATATAAACTCGCCGAAGAAAACATTTATGGATAGAATCTCTACCTCTTGAGTCACTCTTGACTCACACCTTGTTACGACTAGTTAATTATGGGTTATTTCTCATGACGGTCAGAATTAAACGAACTGTCCGCCAACGGAGCCGATTTGGCGCCATGAACCTGACCCGTGATGGCAACGGATCAAAGGAAACATGGTTTCAAACGTGATGCCTTTTCTCCTTGATGTTCCTCATGCTTTGAACTATCACCGACTTTTTCTTTCCTCATTCGACTTGTTCGGTTCCCGTTTAGGAAAGCGTTTTTGAATGTAGTGACACGCTTGACAAGATGCTCGAGCTTGTTCGAGTGGGTGGAATTATACGCTGAAATATCTAGCTGGCACATTATTCTGCATTTTTTACTTTCTCTCTCTCTCTCTCTCTCTCTCTCTCTCTCTCTCTGTATAAGCTCTTACGAGTGTTTATTTCATTTTAAAACTAATAATATCTTGTTCGTTTGATTCCAAACCACTTTCGTTCGAACATTTTTTTTATACAACTTGTTTATGAGTACAGTCAGTTTAGGTGACACAGTTAAATGACTCACCCTATATAATGTAGTATGATGTGGCAAATCATACAAAATAATACTTCTTGAAGGGTTATACATGGAGTGAAAAAAGAAAATCAAATCACTTTTTAAATATTTGGTTTTGAAGATATTTTCAAACATTTTCGTGGTCAGATGCGTAATTAGCGCATCGAAATACATAAGTACACGTGGTTTCACAGAAACTGAAGGTACTTTTATTCCGGAACTTCATCACCACTTCGCGTCCTACAGCAATAACTCTCGCATTGCTCCAAATACAGTTTGCGTGTAAACAATACGCATCTTTTATGAGTCACTTCTGAATCATCTTTAAAATTCTCACAACGATAGCGACCACAGAAGAAGAAAGGATGATGGATTGAAAAAAGAGGGGAATACGGCGCGGGGTTTGTTTAAGGGCCTGGTGGCACGAGTCAAGTGGTCGCTCGTTGTCGCAATTATCACGGAAACGAAACGACTCCGAGAAGTAATGCGACGTATGCCACGCAAACTACTGGAGAAGGGTGGAATGATGGGCAAGAGGAAGAACGCGTTTCTCCGTTCTATGGAAATTAGAGGAAGGAATGCGCTCCGGCCAAAGAAAATTGCCGCCGCGAGAACTCTCAGTTCCATGAAACTTCTCCATTTAATCCATTTGCTTCCTGTCGAGTCAAAAGAAGTTTAAGCTGCTGCTACCATTGCAGGTTTTATCTATTAGCACTTTCACAATCAGAGATATTTTTACAGCTTTAAATCTGTAAAATACAAATTTTCAGAAAATCCAAAACAGGCTTTTGATATAATGTTTTGACTTGACATACTTTGTATCTTTTTTTTTATTACTTCTTTAGTTTCAGTGCAAATATAATTTTCTAATTTAATATACAAACAATTTGTGTCGACTGTAATTAATAACTTGATTCATGCGAAAATTGTAAATATATTCTTTGGAATTAAGATAGCAGTGAAATTAATCATGATGATGGAAATAGAGCACTTCTGCCACGTGATATTGTCCAATGCAAAGAAAGCCATTATAAAGGATTCTGAGAATACATAGATACACAACTGTTGGATTCTGGAGCAAAATCTCACGTCCTCGTTTATTGTTGAATGTTCATCAGCCGTAGAACTAGAACATCTATAGGAGTTTTATAAAAATTCTTCTCAACGTCTCAACCGTTATTTTGTTCTTTAGATCTGCACGCCACGTATTTAAATCACTGCACGTTCGTTTCAGTTCTCATGCAGTGATACTGCGCGACATTTATTCTGGCTCTGAGGAAAACATTAATTTGAATACTGTTTCGTCATTGCATTGGAATACTGTAATCGAACCAGTAACTTCGTGGAATTATAATCAACTTGAACTGTCAATTTATACNCAAATTTTAAATATCTTCCAATATTTTCTGTATATTTATTTGTTTATTAACAATTAATGTGGAAATATTAAGGCACGAATCTTCATTGGTTATTCAATCTTTACTGTAACGACTCATTGAATTTATTTCGTAATATGCACGAGATCTGACAGGAGACGCTTTACTAAAAAAAACCGCACAGTAGGTCTGGAGGCACCCCTGGGTTCACCGTGGCCAAAGATTATTCTTCATATACGTACACATATATTTATACATATGAGTCGCGTCTGTATCCTTCATTAGAATAATTGCGTACCACAGGATGATTAAGTACTCCCTGTGCATGCTTAGACGACGCATGTATGCGAACTCTCTTCCTCGAGCCGAGCATCAACATCTTTTTGTTACAAACTGCATTATTTTCTTTTGAACGATATAATCCACCGTGGAATGAAATTAAACTGTTTCTGAAAATTATTTCTATTCTTCGAGGAATGTACATATTCAGAATGAGACTTCATATTAAAGGAAAATTCAGAATAGTGAAATCGAAAAGGAATAATGTATTACCTATTTAAACATAAAAGGCAGCATACTATACATTTTATAGGACCTATGACATTTTATGGAATCAATATTGTATGAAAAGTTGCAGAAATTTATTAGTAGATATTTTGCATCGTTACATTTAATGCCATGTTTACAAGGGGTCTGATCTCATTTGCATGCACCGGCCGATCTGAATTACTGATATCACTTCTATTATTACAGTCGTCTCGAGATGACATCAGTTCACTTGCAAGCTGTTGCAACAATGATATGTGGTATAGTTTTAATTAAACCAGAAGCGAAGTTCTTGAGAAAGGTGAGGATCTTTGCGCAGAGTTGTATCACTTTCCCCTGAAACGTAACAACGGCGCGGCGTTCCGTTTACAAAAGTCCAGATGCTAATGTCCCATTCAACCCCGAGTCAGGTCAAGTCCCACATTACCGTGCTACCCCTTCGCGAGAAAAAAAGGAGGCGGTCCCATTAATTCCCTTCTTAAATCGTCGCAACGACGCTTCAGTCGTGATACAATGTGAAACCATAAAGATAAAGTCCGAGAGCGGGAACGCGCTCGGTACACGGTGTCATAAATTCCAACAAATACTTATTATCCTGTCCGCCGTGACACGTCCACGCACCTTCCCGACTGAATTCCAGGCGATCGCCAAGCTACGCCACGCCACGCAGCTTGATGTGCATCGCCTCGGTTGCGGCATGGCGCGAGCGCGCGCGCGCGCGCGCGCGAGAAATTCAGAAGAGTTCCGCCGAGCTCGTTAAAACCAGCCACTCGCGTTGCCGTTTGTTGCTTCCGTTTGTTCTTTCCTCTTTGTTCAACCCTTTACCATCCGCCGACTAGCTGTCTTTCTCGCTCGAGAGTGATCTCGTCCAGCAGTGAGTGTCATTCCTTCTCTCTTTGGAGTTTGTACACGCATGCACAAACCCGCGCAGCGCCTTTGTTTGTTAATGTAACCGCGCTTCTTCCTCTTCTTCTTCTTCTTCGCCCTCCTCTCTGTGCCAGTCACCACCCGTATCCGTTGACCCCCTTTTACTCCTTGATGATGCGTTTACGTTTAAGTCAACCATATGTGGCGATTTTTCCTCACGATGAACGCTCTTCAAAGTGTCGGCTCTCTTACAATTTTTCTATTAACCCATTTGCGTCATTTGGAAAAATGGAGAATTGGCCCATTTCACCAAAATACTTAACTGGCCCGTGCCTAAAAGGAGAGATTTAAGGGTGATTGCTCCTAAGTCTATTTTAAGTATATGTACGTATATGTGTTTTGTATGTGTGCAATATAATGAGTTATAAAAATAGAATTTAGTACTGTTGGTCAAGTAAGACCAAAGACAATGATTTTTATGAGCTAATGAAAATTGCATATCGCTCGGGTGCAGTGCGTTTTACAACCTCGATGCTGTTGCAGTTGTCTTTATGACGCCTCACAGTTTGCGAGAAATCGTTGAAGCTGTAAAATTTAACATTCGTATTTGGAACGCGACACGGTGGTCTCTATTAAACTGTCCTCCGCATGATCGCTTTCGTCATACATATCCATTCTATTGCCAGATAGCAGTTATCTACGCGATAGTCGTATGATGGGTTTCGCCAAATTTTATTATTTTTCATTATTTCCCTTAGATAAAGAAAATGTACGATATAAAGTCGAAAATATTAAACTGACAGCTTTTATGGAAAGTGAAATATTTATGGTATCAGTTTCAAAAATGTATTTTAAATAGAAATTTCTTGTATCTTTCANNGTAAACCATGTCTACCTTCTACGATTTTACCTAATTTATTTATTATTACAAAATATATTTGTCAATTAAATGCATGAATTGTTATTATTTATGATATCCTTGCGCCATGGTGTGCATGTCCAATAGGTCGGGAATCGTTTTAAGTAGCTGTACTGCATTCACTTGAGTCAGCAACGGTCAATTATGATCTCATGAAGACCGTTCACCGAGTGACACTCGGAAAGCACGGTTCCTGTTATTTCTTACAACAATGTCTACACGAAAGTGCATAGGTCAAGACACGGTGTACCGTTGGACCACCGCGTTCGTCGTGGCAAACCGCGAAACTGTAGCGCTGCCAATGTTAGAGACAGCTGGCCTCGGTACATACGATGCGGTGGTGAGTTTAACGTTTCATACACGAAGTACTGAAATCACGATCTTTAAGGTTCTTTACGTGCAACATACGTCCGCGTTAAAGCGTAACCTCGTGACTAGGTGGTCTCGGTGTCTCCTCGATCTCTAACCCGAACCGAGCACAGTCTACAGAAAAGCTTTCTTCTTCACAACCGAATGCTATCGCCCTTCTGCGTTATGAAATCGAACGTTCCTCCTATATTTCATAATTTCACCAAAGATCCCTCATTTTCTAAAACGTTTAAGAGGTGCCTCGTGTTATTAATAGAATTTTTGAATGGAAAAGAAGATAGAAGGAAACGAGGAATTAATTTCGTCCAATCAATTTGCATGAATTGGACTGAGAATAAGTCTAAAAAACGAAGATGGAAAGTCCATTGCATAGTAATGGACGAGTCAATGGACACATTAACTACGTAACAATCGTATTAGAAAACGAGCTTATTTGACTTTCTAACGTAACGCATTCTCATAAAGTCTTACTCATTGTTTGTAACAGAATCTAAAGTCCGTTGCATCGAATCAATATGCATTGCAGTTGACGTGTATTGTACATTTCGGCCGCAGTAGACTGTGTAATTAGCCTCATAATATGATTTAGTTCAATCACTTATAGCAAACACGAGATATTAATCATTATTCATATAAATGTTTTCTTTTTTCAAAGTAAATTACTATGTACAGTGACTTCCATTAATATTCAGACACATTTCAAACNTTATGCATACTTTTGTAGATTGAGAACATTTTATACATGAACGGTTTTAAAGATAGATTATTCATACGAAATTAAAGATATTAACATCTTATAATTCGTCATCACTTTCCGAAGTGAGTCACTCACGCGTATCACAGAGAAAGTAATTTTGCAATGCATTTATAGTATGGAGGACTAATAAACAATACTCTTTGTCAAGGCTTTGTATCAATTCGTTACATACATACGAAGGTACGCGTTACGTACGTAGCGCGGAAAACGTCGCCACGCGGTCTTTTATTTCAACAATGGGATCATAAATTGTAACAATAGCTGAACGATAAATCACAAAGTAAAATACTAATAATCGTATAAATCGTTATTGCTGTATTGTTGGTTGTTCAAATAACGAACGTACAATCTGGAATATCAGTGTTACACATTTCATAGTCGACCTTGGAAAAATCAACGAAAAAGGAAGTGGATTACTGCTGAGCATCGAGTAAGTACAAACAGCAAAACTTGGGAGTCAAGTAAAAATTCAGCAATTTGCAATGCATACTTTAAAGGAGGAGAAAAATTCAACGATCCAAGGAAAGGTTCTTATAACTACATAAATTACTATGTACAGTGACTTCCATTAATATTCAGACACATTTCAAACCGAAATAAATTAATTTTCTGTTGGATGTCAGGAGGCCTGTTTTACTAAATAATGTATAATAAAAAATTAAACAAAAAATTGCTATACGTCAGAACCTCGAAGAGAAAATTAAGGGCATGATATTTAACTTTTCTATTGGAGTCTTCAATAAAAATTTGAAACATCCCATTTTGTTATCACGTATATTTTATTATTTAAAGAACAAAGTAAGAGGCCAGTATGAAATAATAAATGTTACACTGTTCGCATTTTTAATCAATTGAAGATCATCGCACAAATCCGTATTGACGATGATCATGAATTGATCCATATGGGAATTGGAATCTGATGGTAGTTAATCTTGATGAGAGACTCTTTAAAAGCGGAGAGATCATAAATTTTCCGGGAAAAGATAGATGAGTATCGCGCGAGCAGTCGTAGGCGGCCCGACTTATCGCAGTTGCTTTCATGAAGATGCAATGACGCATTAATGCAACGACACGCTTTGCATCGGCAATCGTTTCCTCGCAATACTCCCGAAGGAGGCGTTGGGCGTTTCCAATCGCGGTGGCTGTCGAGCGGACAACAACCGACACTTCCACCATCGAATCGAGCAATATTGCCTTTTCTAATGTGAATAATACCGGCGATCCCTTTCTCGACAGTCGAAATTCACCTGCGGTCCTTTCTTAAGTACCGACAATACATTGCAGATCNGTTTACTCGATAACCATAGCAAAAACATGCAGAATATGGACTTGTTCAAGTTTATTTTCGTCCTTATATGTATAATAGGATTTTTGGGTCGTCAAGTATCTCTTTGAAAGGACGAAAGTTAAATCTGGCGTCCTCTGTCAAATAAATCATAAGTCTTGTTGATCATCTACCTACTAATTCCTTCAACTCGTAAAATCTTGCGAAACAACCCGCGTATTTAAAACCTTTACTGCTCGTAACTTCGAGTCGAATAGTGAGACCGACAGGACGCGGAATGTTCAAAATATTTAAGGGCTGGTCGTTAAAAAAGAATCCTCGTAAACTAATTCAGAAAGATGCCACGGCGAATCCTGAAAGCGTTTATGTCCCAGTGGCATAGACGCGTTTTCAGAAACGGGAAGGTGTCGACAAGCAGCCGGGTCGTTCATTATATCTTTAACCGAGGTTAATGCACCGTCCACAATCACGAGAGATGCACGCACCTACGTGACCGGCTTCCACATGCGTTGACACATCCTGTCGCGAGCCACACCTGCAACGCGATTGCAACGATATGTTTGTAAGCATTGCGATAAAATTGCAGTAAACGATCGGAGGAAGGAAGAAAATATTTGCCTCGTGTCGTCTTATTTTTTGACTGCCCGTGCTCTTCTCTGCTTCTCACTAACAATAAATTCCATACAGTCAGAAATATAAGTTAATTCTTTAAAAAATGATAAAAATCGCTGATTATTAAAATATTTTATCTAATCATTATAAAGAATACAATGAAGATTTAATTTTTGCATGTGTGCATACCAAGTGGGTAATCGTGTGTGTTGTGTCAAAAAATATGTAGGATGTATGTATTGTTTCTAGACTGTGTGTGTGTGTGTAGTTTCCTTAAATAAATCCTCCATTTTGGATGCTTTAAAACTGTCTGAAATCTAGTATCATTGCTAGTGAATGCAGTGAAAGCGTTACATTTTAAGTAGATACTTCATGTTAACACGATAAGCATTATGTACTGCGAGAAAGCCAGTAGCATGGCGAGAGGGATTATACATACATATCTATTATATATATGTACGTATGTACATGTAAAACAAGGCCGAGTCCGCGAATCTCGTTCGAGGAACCGATAAAGCAGATGCCGATGGAATTTAACGAGATCTGCGTGTGACAAAAACCAGTCAGCCGTGCTTTGACTCGCGGTTCAAAACCTGGTGAAACGAGAACTGAATGGCATCAAATCAGACACGACAATGCCGACATTGAATGAGCTCATGAATGATCGGGGGGAAGGAAGAAGCGCCATCCGTTAGCAGGTAATAAACAAGTTGCTACCTCTGGGCCGTTTCAGACCATCTCCTGCATTTTCAATGTTCCTAAAGGTCAGTAAAAAACGCGCGACAACCTGCAACTGGAATTCCGATACGTATCGTAACGTTGGAAATTCTTCACGTTGCACAACGCGAGAATGCTGAGAGTAATCTTTATCATTAGCTCTGTTAGCCGCTGAATAGAATACAAGAGCAATCTAGAGACTTCTACTTTTATATCTATTCATCATTTTAAAAATAGTGAGAGTACTCGGAGAAATTAATATAGAAGCATGCATTATCTCTAAGAAGTACCCATTATTGAAATTTTGTACTGATCAAAAAACTCAGGTCGTTTGGTTCGATATTAAAAAAGTCATTCAATTTTAAATAATGCGTGTTTAGTTAAAAGATATTTGACTTGAACTTCTACAGAGACGAATATTAATATATCGTCCGCTAGAAGGGACGGAAGAAAATATCGGAAAATGAACGATAATGGCATACACGTCAAGCCGTTCATTAGAGGCGGGTAGGCATTTTTTGACTTTCGAGCATTGTGCAACCAGGTCGGATGAGATTGACGATACCTCGTCAGCAGTTACCATCAGTGAGACAATAGAGATCGTCTGGTGCTCGCCTCCCTTTGATTTCTAAACACCTTCGGAGAACAACGAGCACCGTGGTTGACGCCTACACAGGCCATTGTGGTACAGAGACCCGACGGACGGTGACTCGTATACCGCGGAAACTACCTTTCGATGGAGACCCGCTACTCATCCACGATGTGTCAATACACATTCGCCTTCGGAACTAACCGATGTCGTTCGATACGCGGAAATCTACTGGCCGGATGATGCACAAGTATTCCACTTGGCTGATATAGCCGAAGAAATAACCGCGGCTGATTTCCTCTTCTTTCCCCTTTATTTTTTTATTGAATGTATGTGTATGTTTAAACACACGTAAGTAACTAAGTTTGTTAGCGACTTCCGCTATAATAACAACATCAAAGTAATATGCAAGTTTCTAAATTAAATGACGAATTTTAATATCCTCAAGAGAAGGGCACTTTTTCGAAAATAATTGGATTATTGAGTAGTCCTCTCGATATTGGTTCCCATTCCACGTTGATTTTGGTATACTGAACATTTAATATTATATTAACATGAAAATATACTGAATACATTCATTCAGTATGTTTGACAGAAATATATGTTGCAAAATTGTTTGTTAGAATTTATCGAGGGTAGCGTTTCCAATTTACTGCTCATTCATCCGTCCCGTGCTTGAGTTTGCTCTGTACTTATACGGCGTCTTAGATACTAATTACAGTGTATAAAATATGTAAATTACATAGACAGTAAGAGGTGTACTGAAAAGAAGTCAAGAATGAAGCTGATTCTAGATAACAATCAAATGAAACTAAACATTACAAACATAGCTTGTTTTAAATCATTACTACGATACAGTAGCGGTACGATTGCGGAACGTAATCGTACTGCATTCGTACATGCAAGTACTTGAATTTTCACTTAACGTCAAGATGCAGATCGGTAGATAGCAGATTTCCTTTGCAAACTTCAGCGCAATCTTCGTGAGAAATCTCATTCTTGAGTTTCCACGATCGCTTAGAACTTTGCAAACTTGTAAACGAAAGTTGTTTCCCCTCAAATAAGTTAAACCGAAGATCAGAAGTTCTGTCAATTCTTTTTTATGTTACATTTAATGCATGAATATTTAATTCGATTTTTTTCTACTTATTAATTTCAATTCCTTAAATAATTCAATCCTTCATCATACGACTCCGACATTATTTAGTTCGCTTAATGATTATCCAGAATATCGAGTAAACCGGATCGATTAAAAAAAATGATGAAAAATATCATAAACCGCGGCACGAGTTTCATCTCAACCAAATGTAATTCGTGACAATCTTTACGAGGGGTTTTTTCTACAGGCACGACGGGCATTCGGCCAGCGAGCTCGCTTTAAATTCGAATTGCGTAACGCGGGCACTGTCGTAAACCCTGAAAACCACATTTCGGATGTTTGCGGTTTGGCCCCGGCCGGTACTGTGCGCCGGAATATGGACACGGCTATGCTCGAGCGTAACAGCTGTCCGGTCCGCGATATCGACGGTCGACAGACCGTCGGGATGGTCTGACTGTGTTTAACCGTGTCCGGAGCGTGGCCGGCGCGAAACCGCTGCGTATTTGCATAATAAAACAGCCTTCGGTCAGGTGATTCATCCTGATGCACCGCTTGGATTACACTCAGGCTCCAGGGGCCAGCGAACTCTTTACGACTCGAATGGAACCTGTCCACGCTAGGACGCGCGCCGGTGTTGAAATAGTGTGACTGCGGGTGTCTCGACAAAATCGAACCAGTTCGATTTCTTCATGACGGTTGGCTTCTCACTTGGAAACCACATATGTAGAAGTCTGACAAGTGACACCGCGTGTTAAGGATTATTTCGTACAACGATTCGTTGGCAGCGCTTTAAATTGCTTATTGTTTACCTTACGAGCTTTGTTTAAGAGTTCATATAACATATGTAAAGAACGAGTGCACGTGAATAGGACTTGTTGATTCTGATAGTGGATAAATTATTAATGGCCTTAAAAGTTGAATTAAGAAGTGCAGTGAAGCAGATTTAACATATTCCAGGCTATGAAGACTTTTGAAATAAAGAGGAAATATAGGAGTATAAATGAGACTTAAATATATCAATAAATGGTCATAATCGGCGTAAATTATCGGCGGATAGTAATAAATGCTCCATCGTATCAAATTCCCTCTATTACGATAAATTAAATAATCTAAAGAAAAACGAATCGCGCTGTCAGACGGATGTCTATGTGCGAAGAAAAAAACACTCTCGCGTACATAGATAGATCGTGATAGCGGATTAACTGGATCGATTGCATAAAAATGTAGATCAAGGTAAAACAAATAAAATTCGAACCAGTTCTCCAGTTGCTCACATTTTGAATCGATTCCACAACGAACTCACATGTATTTCTACTATCGTTGACAACTATATTCTCCGGAACTCAACAATTTTAATTCAATTAAACAAAAAATATTAATAGTAAGATGGGAAATCTCTTGCTCTAATGCCATCCATTCATTCAGATCAGTTACATCACCAGCGACTTTTATGATCCAGCATAATCTTCGCACCATCTGGTACACTTATACTGTGAACAGCAAAACTGAACCATCGCCCTTCAAAGCTGAATAACTATTTTAGTAACAGACTAAACGACCTACATTTTGTTTTAGTAGTTAGATGAATTAGGTTACTAAATGATGCGTAATAGAAATATGGGAAAAATTCGTAAGAAAAAAGTGAAGATCGTTTTTTATCAATATTTTTATCTGAGCTTATAATGAAAATTTAAACGACGCATTTTGTATGTAATTTGAACTTATCAATTCGTTCAATGTATAATCAAACAATATTTTTCTTTAATCAGTTTAATATTTGGTTGGTGGTTCTGGAAAACGGAGGAAGCAGACCGAACGACGAGAAACGAAAGGATTTCAGGTTTTCCCTAGGGAACGACGTGGAAGTTTATCTGCTAGGAAGACTAACGACCACCCCTGGCACGCAGCAGGCCGCCGCATAATTCAGGCATTTTATACAGTGGTTTTATATCACGCCGGTGCATATCGAATTCCGATGTGCACGCGTGGATCAATGCGCGACGAACAGAAACAAAGTCGCCCTTACATCCGACTGTGTACCTGGCGACGGAAGTTTAAAGAACCGGCGGCAACTTTTTGTCGCGCAGACCGAAGCATACCGAGTGCAAAGTGTTCTTCGAAGAGATGCGAATAACATTCTCCCCACTGGAGTTCGAAGACCAGAAAAAAGGGAAACTGGCCGCGAATTATTATTCCCTTTTGTTCCCGGTCGACCATCGAACCGACGACGCAGCGATTAATTTCCATCCGGTCGAATAGATTCTCCGTAGGACGTGCAGAAAGTGTAGAAACTCGAGAAAGATTCACGTGGGCAACGTGCGGCTATATCTGCGTACATACGTTCCCTTCTCGGCACGAGGAGCCTATCAGAAGTCCATTAAGAGCCCTCGCTATGTCGGTATACGCACGTGGGATACGCGGACGGCACCCACGCGCTGCGTTTTGCGGATTCTCCTTCAGCTTCTCCTCCTCCCGCGGATCAATGCATTACACACGAGGTTTTCTTTCCCGCGGAAGACGCGACATCAGGCACCGCGCCGTGTCAGATAATTTTTACCGGATCGTAACAAGTAAGCGTATCTTGTAATTATTTTGAGGATTGGACGAACGTCGAAGAGAAACGCGAAAACTCATCTCGGCGGCCCATTATTTCATCACCCGTGTTCCTTTAGTCGAGTAGTTTCGAGTTCTTTATTCGTACTTTCCAATTGGCCGTGATCTCTCGCGTAGGTGGGATCGAGAAATTTGCTGCCGGGGACTGGCTGGGCGATCATATCGGCAGGAGCAACACGCGCGCAACGAGGAAGCTATTGACGATCGACAGAGCCGATGTGATCGCGGCGCAGCTTCCGGTATTACATTCGCGACTATCGGGACCGAGATATTATGCGGCAGGAGAAATACGAGACTGCAGATCCACTCGGTCTGCGCCAAGTGTAGCTAACGTAGCGTCGCGTCGTCGACGATCAGCGATATCAACGTAATACACATGGAGAATGTCGTCGGGATGCTCGGGACAGGTAGCGACAGACGCTTGAAACACGGTTCGATCGATTTTATTTGCATGTTTACTCACATCACGGTTAGAAGTTCAACTTCTTATTGCACTATTACGCGACTACCGCTTGTAAATTACATTTATGCAGTTTCGAAAGAAATAAGTCATTCTTAATAAAAATTGTGAAACTTGAGCATTTCCTTGTTTTCATATATTTCACTCTTCTCCTGTATTTCTATTGGTTACTTGAAAATATATTAAAATTAAGGAAATGAGACATCTGAGAATTAAAAAACTAGAAATATCTTTTGAGGAGGATGACTCAATATTAGTTTTGGTACATTTTTGTACTGATTGTACGTAAAAAAATGATAGGGGCAAGATGGTAGCTTCTTGTCTCGCTATACATATAATATGCGTCAGTTTTCGGGATGTGGTTTCAAGAGTTTGGAACGTTTTAATGATATACAGGAACGAGATGAACGCGGGGGCGTGCGCATCTAGTAACTTGATCTTTTTTACGACCAATCTGGCGAACAGTAATGTCGTTTTCTGCAGAAGGATCGGTGCCCTTCTATGGAAGGTTGCGCTCGACTATGGCACTTTAGATATTCTCTGAATGGAACACAACTTGTATTTCCATTAGCCAAGTTGCCTTGAACTTGATTCGATCGTCCTTTCATGCCGTACACTCACTGTCGCGCGTTAATCCATATTAATTCATGACCTATTCATTCGCTTGATTTAGATTCTTTATATTGTACCTTCAATACCAAGATTCTTACATTACTATGATCGAGTAAACTGGATTAGA
>NW_017147676.1:73420-90509 GCF_001652005.2 Ceratina calcarata | reverse complement strand
TCTTGTGTTTCTTCAAATATTCGTGTCTTTCATATTTTAAATGAATTACGGAGTAGTAAATAAGCAAATGTAGTAAGTAAAATAAAAATATTGTAAGTAAAATAACGTGCCACGCAATCCACGTGTCAAATGTGTTAATACAAAATCCGTTTCATTTCACTGCATAATATTACCTTCTCTATGTGATACAAAGAAGACAATCTCTAACACTTAATAATATGTTCGCAAAAAGTATGTACAGTTACAAATATTTGTCATATTTATTTTCGAATCGATTTAATCCGCCAAGCAATTACCATATCATAATGACTTCGCACGTTTGTACATTGCAATTATACGTACGCCTAAAAAATGTTTCGTGACACACGTGAAAATTGATAGTTTAACAGTATAGCGTAGGTATCTAAATATGAGAAGCCAGAAAGTGAACGTCTCAATTTGGTTGAAAGGATGCCTGCGGTAAGCGATTAATGTTCTAACTGTTGAGCCACAGTTATCGCGAAGTACGTTTTACCGAGAGCGTCCATTATTCAGATATGTTCCGTTCAATTTCTACGAACCGATTTCCGAACGATATTAATGGCGTTACCGCGGGAAAAATCGGTAACCGTGAAAATCAGAAAGTATTCCGCGGTCTGTATAATGACGATTCAATCAAGTCGAACGTGCAATGTAATTCGAACAACCGCGAGAGGCGTCGATTATTTAGGTGAAAAAGAGAACGGGTTCAGTGAAAGGGAGGATATTGAAAAAATTCGAGAAACAAATGTAGGCCGATACTGAAATCTCACAAACAACCGTTTCTCATTACTCTCTATACTTCTTTATGTTATACAAAGCCAATTATATTCATTATCTTTAGACTTCGAATTTAACTTTTCTATTTACTTTCTTAATTAAGGATAAGAGCAATTAAAATAATGTGAAAGAGAAATGGTATCTCGTCGAAACAATTTTGCTCACCGTTCTCAACAGTTTAATCAATGGCATCGCGCAGAAGTGGTCTGCCCCACGAACTGTTAACGGTCGAGAGGACTGATAATAGCGGTTAATGAAATGATTGAGGAAATCTCGAAATGGTAGCCAAACAATTTACTCGTGTGGTTTAGACAATGCGGGGGCGGCACGTCGCATTGATCTTGACGAGTATTTTGATTACGTTCGCCCTCGGGATAAACAATACAAATTAAATGTATAATAGAGTCAATAGATAATCTAGTTANTCAATAGTTAACGAGTAATTTGCAAAAAACTGTTTTTTAGTTTTTCGTCAATAACTCGTAAACTATTAATGCTAGCGAAAAAATTTTATACAGGAATTGTAGATCTCGTCGTCCTCTATAAGAAAGGTCCTATGCAATTTTCCCGTATATTCAACGGTTTAGGAGTAATTAAGGAAAAATGAAATTTTTTGCCAAAAGTTCGCCGTTTCGACGCTGGGATGGTCGGATTTTGTCCACATCAATAAAATGCCAAATAATCATACGTAACTCGTCAAATATCGAAGGTACAAGGAAAACAACTTTTATTTGAAGCATTTTTATTTACATCAATAAATATACATATACATGTACATATGTAGAGTGTAGATGTTATCGACAAAATGCACTAAATGCAAATCCGGTAGACAACATACGCAAAATATGATACCTCAACAACAGCTCCGGCTACCGTAGTTCAACGAGTTCAGTACAATATTCATTCGCGTTGCAAATCAGTTTAAGTTTGTTACTTAAAACTATACTATTGGTGCTGAAAAGAATTGTAACCAGTCGCGAACTACCTTCAGGTGTAATAATTGTCGCGGGGCAGCACCAATAGATATTCTATTATTTACGAAATACCTGCCGTGAAACAAAATGTGGGGATCAGTTATTAACACCTTGAGCCAATTTTATTGCAGCGGAGTGTTTGCAGGCGATTATGTCGTTACATGTTTTCCGATAGCAATCGGCCGATCGATCTTATTCGAGATTGCAACAGCCCTCCAGACGTTATCTATGATTTCTATTATTTCAATCATGTCACGAATTACCTCGAACGCGTGATCTCGAGGCTAGTCCTCTATCTATTTTTCCTACGGCCATTAACATTCGCTTAAAAGTTATTTGTAGTTTCTCAGCCGTCGAATTTCTCACCGGAGATTTTATCTGTCAGTTAAACCAATCCCACAGTACAATTACTATAAAGATCTCGGACGACGATCGTGGGTGTACACGACAAGCCAAGGTTTGCATTGTTATCGATCGATGAAACTATTTGTTCGGTTAAATATCGCAGTGCCCCTTCGCCTATTTAAATAATTACCTGATCGATCGGACGAGATTGAATAATTAGACCATAATTAAAAGGCAAATTACACAAACTTCGTGTTTATTTACTTACACTATCTAGGCAATACTTCATCTTGATAATAAATCTAAATTACTAGCTATTTAGAAATTATACCTAAATGTACTGTAATTTTACATCAGAAATACACATATAAGGTGTACCAAAATGCACGATTTTTCTCTGATTGCGTGACAGAGTGTGAAATCCTAAGTCAAAAGTTCCACTTGCACTCATTTATCGAATCGCTATTAAGAAAATTGTGAGCGGCCAGAGTTGGGCAAAACGTAATCCCATTAATGATTAAAAATTATGATTAGTACAAAATCCAATTATTAATCGTGACTACTGATTACTAAATAAACAGTAATCATTGATTAATGAATAAGAAAATAGTTACAAGATATTGTAATCAATATTCGCGATTGCTTTATTAATTATTAATCCTGAAATGATTACATTTTTCATTACGATTTAATCATATATTAGATACGAAAGAAATGAATGAGAAACGTATAGGTATAGCAATTAATATCATTTGAATAACGAAATAATTGGTCGATCGGTTTTATTGAATAAGCTGATCGGTGGTAGGTTTAATAACAAACTGTAGTACCTAATTTCTCAGTCCTTTACCTAACGATTTCTCAATAATTACGTTGTAATAATGATTTACGACTGGCTTTCGGTCCCCGTCTACCTCGTTAATTGCTGATCATGCGCGGAAGTTTAGAGCTTACTACATGCTCATTACTAGTTACTAGTCGTTACTGCGCGCCGTACCAAACGCAGAGTCCTTTCAATGATTAATGCCTGTTCCGTGCATCTGTAAGTCAGATACATAATATTTTTGTTGCTCGTCGAGTAACTACTTTTCTTTGTCATTGTCAAACGTCTGGAGAAATGTAAAGTGAACAGAACGATTTTCGATCGAAGCAATATTTCTATTTCTCTGCGTATGATTATTAATTTATTTCTAAATACTCTATGAAAAATTGTTTGAAATTTCGATAGCTGGTGTNTTATAAAGCATTCTGTTCATTAAAACTTTAAGTAGAATGAGATTAAAAGTAAAACAGATCTCATTACAAAAACGCACCTCCGTGTGTCTCACGATTGTTCGTAATGCAATAAATCGTTGGAAATATTCGCTTGCGATCGACGGTACACATACAGGCTTAATCGGGCCGGACGATAACTATCGGTGGCAGTGAATTATTACGGCAGAAATCGCGCAAAGCGGCGTCGATGAAGGAGCCGGTTGAACGCTCATTGAAATCGCTCGTCCCGTCCGCGTGGCCGCCGTACTGCGCGCATTGCACGTCTGCGTCCGCGTTCGCCTGAAATTCGATCGGAATGCGACCGAAGTAATAGCGACAAGCGGCTACGCCGACGCGACAGATACTCGTGCCTTATTTCCATGCGTTAAATACCGGAAAGAAGAAGAATTGTTATTTTATCGAGACGCAGTTCTATTCCGTCGACCCATTATTTCGTCCAGTCGTAAACGTACGTTTAATTCGAGAGTTTTCGCAGCACAACGTTCGCAAGTTAAACGTTTTTGCACGAACGTGAAATCCGATCTAGCCAAACGCACTACATTATGGCACCAACTTTATCATGCTATTTTTTTTTTTTAACGGAGAGATAGTACCTACACCAAGACGATAACATTGCGAATGTATTTTACGCGGTTCGCGCCTATTCTATGGAGAACTATATCTTCCCGTCCCACAATCTCATATCGTGCGACTTGTTCGATCGTAATTCCATTGCTGAGAGAAAAGAATGCATACGCACTTTCACTAAACGTCTCTAAACTGATGTACTGTATAACATCGTCGGCTTGTTCTAGATTAGAATCGTTTAATGAGAATTTTCGCGTCATCCGTTTTACAATTCCGGAATGTGAATTGACGTTAGAAACGGGTAAAAGGTTCCAGTTTCATAGGCTGGACGATCAACTGATGACGCTTCTGGGAACATTATCGCGACCGCAATGACCACAATCATTTCTATGACATAATGCCGGCCTTCTGAGATGAATTTGTAACAGAAACTTAGAACTGAAATTTAAAAAATTTAAATAGACATCACTGAGTTAAATAAAAGTATTTTAAAATGGTTCTATAACAGCAAACTGATTTCTATCAAACGTGTCCTTTATTCATACCAATGAATGTATCTGATTCACAATTCTACGCAATGATGGTCATTAATTTTTAACCAATTATTATCACTGTTCCTAATATGTAGGAAAAGTCTTAAAATACATAAGTCGTGGGATGATTTTAAATCTACCATGGCGAAAAAATTGTGCTGGCTTGCACGAGCCTCTAGGATATGAATTTCACCTGGGAGATTCGTAATTTATGTTACACTGATAGTATCAGGTAGTGTTACGCTATTGATAAAGAACCGAACTCCGTACTACAGTCTCCCATTAAGCGCGACGGTAATGCAAATGTAACTTTGTCTACTGCATGCGATAAATTAATTACCCTCTCAATTTCGATGCAAATTGCTGCCTAATATATGATTATAGCTCTACAAAGGTCAAAGATATGTGTATGTGAAAGGAAAAATAGTTTTTATTCCTTCCGCTTCCTACAAAAGGTCGATAACGATCTACGAGGTGTACCACAAAAATCCTCCACGTTACCATACAATAAAAAGATCTTGTCTGTAGGAAAGGAGATATCGAAGAATATTCGCTTCCATCATAACTCGTCCCCATATTTTCTTTTAATAAAACTTTTACACTTCATTAAATCCATTTTTCATTTAAATTAAACGAACTAAAAATCATATTGTAGAAAAGTGATTGGTTAAAAGCCTAAAGTCCTCATATAGTATTATGAGTATGTAATAATGGATATGAAGTGATGAAGTGATCGATTCAATTATTTTTAATAATAGCCAAATTATAGCTCGAAATTTCTACTTCAACTGAGTTCCTCTGACAATTCCTAAGGGTTAAGCATCAAATTTGAATGAAATTTCGTCCACTTATAAAAACTGTATTGTAGTGAAAAATCTACTAAGAAACGAACCTTTTTACAAAGACATGTACACACCTAATTCATTAGATTCTAGCCCAGCATACACATAGACAACTTCTAAGGGGACACATACCTGTGTGAGGGTCGTCTATACGTAAGTTAGGTCAAAATGAGTTAGGTGTACATACACTGGACTCCGAACAGCAGCCTTTTTCTCTCTTTTCGTAGCTAATCGTGAAAGTGATTGATGCATCGTTTAAGTCGATGCTAACCCATGATTAAATATAGACAGCCGGCATTACGATCTAATCGATTGGAATAGCGATCGTTCGAACGCTCGACGTACCAGGAAGAAAATTGCATTACTAATTAAATTCTCGCTTCGACCATTCTTTTTCCCCATGCATACCACGACTTAATTAAACAGATACTTATATTATATAACGTTAATGTTATGTATACAGAAAAACAGATCTTAAGATATTTACGAAATTCGTAGTTACCTTAATTCTGTACATACACTGGACTCCGAACAGCAGCCTTTTTCTCTCTTTTCGTAGCTAATCGTGAAAGTGATTGATGCATCGTTTAAGTCGATGCTAACCCATGATTAAATATAGACAGCCGGCATTACGATCTAATCGATTGGAATAGCGATCGTTCGAACGCTCGACGTACCAGGAAGAAAATTGCATTACTAATTAAATTCTCGCTTCGACCATTCTTTTTCCCCATGCATACCACGACTTAATTAAACAGATACTTATATTATATAACGTTAATGTTATGTATACAGAAAAACAGATCTTAAGATATTTACGAAATTCGTAGTTACCTTAATTCATCCTATTCTTTTAACACACATTTCATGCGTTTGGCAAAAATCATTTATATGTTAGAATACAAAAGTAAATTATGGCAATTTCGATATATGATGCAAGAATTGATTCCCACGATTGGAAACCTATACGTTCACGATGTCAACATTAAAATCAATCTCCTGGTGATTGAACGTCTTCTGGGAAAGCGAGATTATCACTTTTCTACCAGAAGTATCATCCGCAAGTAGCTGGTATACGGTAAACAGCGGCGTAAAATCTGTAGATTGCAATAAAAGCAGGAAGCGATAAAAGCAAACGATCGCATTACGAACCGTTTAGGCACCAGCCGCTACGCGACGTGCCGCGCGGATGAATTGAACGCTGGTTGGATGCGCGCGAATGATGTGCAACAAGTCCTTGCCTACATTGTAACGTAACGCAGTAATGCGCGCGACAGGCGTTATTTAAATAACATGCACTGCACTCCAGCGACCAGCTTCACCGCCATAAACGCTTAGTGCATTTGCGTCGCACGTAATTTATGAAGAAATCGAGACGCGACCGCGCCGATGACCGTTCGTTGTGGTAATAATAATAATGGTAATACGACCAGGAAATCAGTTTACACATCTAAACGTGTCTGTGTATACGTATACGCACGAGTCGTAGATGTCCGCGGAAGCGTTAAGTAAATAATTATCATATAAAATAATTCTTCGCCCTAGGTAGGAAGCAATAAAGGCGTATAACCGAGCTAACGGTGGCTGGAACATACGGATGCATCGTGGCTACGATATTTATCGCAACGGCAAGGGTATGACGTTAACGCATACATATCCTGTTGACGATAAATTATCGATTGACCAATACGTGTTCGTGCTTGCGTCCACGGATTCCTTTTATCGATTTTACTATTGGGAAATGGAAAGTTGATTTTTCATCCGAAACGGTCATTCAAGTTATTTGACTTGATTATTGTCGAAAGTTATAGGAGTGTGGGTATTGTCTGTTGATTGCAAGGATCGAGTTTTATGGACGCACCGATTGGTATTAATGTCTCGGTGTCGTTAACTGCTTTCTGATTCTATTCAGGTAGGTATACGCGTGGTTCACGTAATAAATCAAGTTTTATTTGTGCTTTGCTATGGTATGCAATCCTCCCTTGCGACTTTCAGTATTTTCCAATAAACGTTAATTTTCGTGGAATGTTGATATCAGAACCAACATTCTATTTCTAACGACATTTATTCACTAATCTTGAAACCTATGATTCAATATGTATTCAGACTTCCCCTGCTTTGTCCAAGAAGTTTCCATTATCAATGCCAAGGCCTCTTGAAGTTCAACAATACTGTTTGTAAATCTGCAACAAACACGATATCTTTTTCTTTACTTTCAGTATATCTGTCTACTTCATTTTTATCAAAGTTCAAAGACTAATTGGCGTGCTTGGTAATTCGTTGTTCGAGTAAACTTATTGGAGTTCTACTTAAAAAGATAACGTTTTGATACTTTGTTTCACTTAAGTTTTTGTATAATCTTTAAACTACAGATTTCATGCATTTCTGAAATAATCGTATATGCTTGACTTGAAGCGAAATAAAGCATTAAAGCATCGATGGAGATAAACATCGTTGCTGTTTATGGCAACTATTTAAACATAGTTACAAATATTAATTACATCGTCATGCTATTTAACGATAGATCAAATGTTTTTAAAAGCGTATCCAATTTTACATGATCGAGAATGGTTCACACATTTTCTAATAGAAATCTCAGAAACGTAATTAAATCGAATGTCGAATGAATACTCGATGGATATAAACTTGTTCCATATTGGGAAGCAAGAATTTCTCGATCAAGTGCTTCGTTTAAATGTCGAGGAGTTATTTTGTTTATCTGAAACGCGCACCCCGTTAAATGTTACACTGCGAGTTTTATTGGCATTTTATAGACTAGTCTCATCACAGATAATTGCCACTTTGGGCAATCGATTCGACTCGTACTATCTCATGCGATTTTCCGAGTTGCCAGTATCGTTTATTCGAGCATGCTTCAATTAATTACGGGATAAAATAATTCTCGAGTCGACACGGTGGCAATAAAGATCTGCTAGCTGTTTTAACGAGAAACGTTTCGTGGATTTCTTGGAGATGAGTTAACTCGACCGCAACGACTGCGATAGAGTGACGTAATTGTCGTCATTACGACGCTGGATCCTGAAACTCTCTGTAATCTGTTGAAAATCAAGGACTCAATAATTGATCAGTTAATTTGAAGTATTTCCAGCTAGTGCACTGAATTTATTTTCCATTTACTGCTTAATGAATCACAGAGGTGCACTTTGTAGCATTTACTCACATTGAAAAGAGATATTAAAACTAGAGCAAGTAAAAACTGGTAAACGATCTCAATCTCAAGTATTTAGAATCATTCAACTTCATTGATCACTTACTCGCAGTGTCTCTTAATGGACTTCTCAGACGTTAAGATTTAGATCAACCGCGCTATATCTGGATTATTACTTACTTGCATCATTAATTAGTGTACCATTAACCATCCGCGACCGATATCAGATTCTATGAATCCAAATGACTAATTCCAGTTCCTAAGTCCAATTCTTCAGCAAAATATTAGTCTTGATTAGTATTTTCTATGATTATTTGTATCTCAAATTGTACACCGATCTATCAGTAATTTAATGTATGTAGCCTAAATTTTGATTAATAAATAAATGGAAACGAATGTTGGTATTTTTATTTCACGATCTTTGACCAAATATGGTCCAAAGCACCGATTTCCAGAGTTGCAATAAAACACGTTTTTCTACATCTCGTTGTCATCGCTTTCACCGATGACAATTTCGCTCGCGCAGCCAGGAAGTCGCGTGATAATCCATTTATCGTACACAGCCTGATATTTATTTTTGCAAGTGTTGTTCCCATTCTGCAGTGCATTCAAGGATTATACAGAGCACTCCCACATCTGGGTAAATCGTGTTATCAATAGTACATATATGTATACGTGTATACAGAATGCATTTTTAAGAACTGCATGACTATGAGTAGAAATATAGAGCAGAGTGAAATGATTGATCGCTTTACTAAATTAAAACGAATTTGTTGATGAATGTAAAAGTATTTTTTATTTACACAGAGCTTTAACTTCGCTATAACTATAAGCTAGTCTCACTAAACCATTTGGAAGCATATGCAGTATGTCCGCGTTCAGTATTTCACCGTAAACGTCCCTTCTTCACGGCATACCTTGAACCGCGCGGCGTATTCTCCTAGTACACAATGTTCGTTAAAATTGCTCGGAAGTCTCGAGGTCGCCGGGACACGCGCTAGAAAGTCCCTCATTCTTTACGCGTGGGATTAGCGATGCAAATTCGCACTACCGCGGAACACAATTGGCCGACATTGTGTGTTCGTTAGCCAAGCATTCTGTTATTTATCGGTGGTTGAATGGTAGAATTCTAATTGAAGGAGGAACGCTGTACCATCCAACTCCATTTTCTTCTCCAACCATTTTCACGCAACCGGGGAAATAAATGAGAGAACGCTGGATTGTGCCGGGAACGGACGAGTTTTTTCATTGATTTACTAGCGAAGTTTCCAAGGAACTCGCACGGGTATGTTAATTAAGGGAAAACCATTGCGACGACCATTTAAGAAAAGCATTGTCTGGAAATTTATGCGAGACCGCGTGTAAGTGGAATTACCTTTGTCCGTGTACGCATGGAGGAGCGGAAAGATCAGAACGCTACGCGAACGCGTGTCATTGTTATCCATCTTTATGGTACCCTTTCGTCTGGTTCCCTTTTTTTAGGAAAGTAACCCTGTAACCTGGTAAGCTACATAGATAAGTGTGTCTTACAAAGAATTAACGATTTGATATAATATTGCATATAGTAAAACTGTATGTATATAATTTTAAATATATTTATATAATTATGATATATAATTTTAAGAACTATTGTAAAATCCGTAATAATTACTACGTCATATAATAAATCTCTCTAACATCTAAGAATTAGTTAAGTCGAATATTTATGGACTATACTGTATATATAAAACAGTTTTGCAGTCAGTAAACTGAAATACAGTCAGAAATGCATGCATAGATATAAAAGATGCATGGCATGGTAATTGAAGACGTTCGGAAATGCCCGAAGCAATAAAAGGGTCGCTCAATCCAGCCGTTTATTCGCTCTCGCGGACATAATTAATATCATTATTGTGTTGTCAACGGTAGAAAAACGGTACAAGCACGTCGAGCGTGTGTTACACAAGTTGTATATGTGCGGTCTAGACAGGCTGCCGCTGGAGATATGCTAAATACGATCAAACAACGTTGTTTTATGCTAAATGACCCCTATCACGTCGAGAAAGACAATGCCGCTTGTCTGTTCACCGCGAAATACATCAGGATGTTTGCTCCGCCGGGCAGAAAATATCCTTTTGCTTGCTCCTTTCGTTTCCTCGCTTGCAACTTTCAACGCTTCGTTGAAACGCATTTCGGTTACCATCGTTAACAGAGAATGATAGGTGAAAGGTTTAGTTGTATTATTTTATATAAAAAAATGTACGAAATATAAAATGTTGTTGAAAAGAAATGAATATTTCCTGAAAATTTCAGATTCGTATTAACACGAAGTTAATTGATTTATTTTTTATTAAATTTGCTTAGTATTCTATGACTGAAATAAGTGAAATAATGAATGCAAGAATCTTAACATTCTAGATTACCATAGCTGGACACGGAATGCAATTTGCACAACGTATAAAACATTCAGCATAAACTCCAGTTTCTTGTCTACGTGAGGAAAGAGAGCTCTTTAGATTTTGCTATTAACATCCTTTCGCGAAAGAGTTTCTAATCCCCGCAAAAGTGGACTTCTGATATGGGAAACGTTTCTCACGTCGAAAACATCGTATACATTTCCTAGCTAGGTTCTTACGTTTCCATGTGAATGCCATTAAGGTTCATAATAGAATACGAGCCACTGAAATTCAAGATTTGACGAAGGGAATGGTCGGGAAAATAGGCAAGAGCAAGGCGAAGACATTAATTGTAGCTGCGTGAATTCTTTGTATTATTGAAGTATTTGTCATATATACCTCAAGGTGTGGATTATGTCTTCTTCTAGTCTAATAAAATAATTCAGATAACGTTTATTTACGTTAGTAAAGCTACAACCAATTTCACGTTTAGTTCCGAAAGTAAAAATACGTATAAATTATTAAATAGGAAATCAAAGAATATCAAATGATGATAAAACCAGAGAGAAACTTCTCTCTGATAAAACCAATTAATTCTTATTAAAACGTACTGTTCTTTTTTAAAGACTGATGTATGCAACTTCATTATTTTACAAACTTTCGATCATTCTGTTTTTATCTTAAGTACACATAACACTCTATGAATCCCTTACATCACAGAGATAAAATAGTACTACAAATGAATTTCTTATGCAACTTACACATTTTCTTTGACATGGGAAGTTGCTGTCACCTTTCACTAGGTAGGAGCATTAACGATTTACATACGCTTAACGTAACTGACGATTTGTAAGCGGAACATTGGTAAACGAAGGAATTGGAATTAGAAGCCAGATCTACGTCCAGATTTATCCTGATTATTATTAGACTAATGTTTATCCTTCTCCATCTATCCTGTTCTCCATTTAGCCTCCCTCTGAGACGCATATGCTGTATGTTGACGAAATATTCGAGCCTCCTTGTTATCATGTACAAAATTCATACAAAAAAATAATAATTCACATTTTTACTGATCTATAAAAACTATAGATACAATATAGATATATTACTGCAAATAGCTAAATATTGAATAAATGAGAAGATTTTATTCTTCATTTTTGACGTCACACTTTTCAGTAGGTAGGAAGGAGGTGTATAAGAATGTAATAAAAATGTATACCTTCTTGATATTAAATTAATTGAACACACAGATGGTCGTGTGGTATGGCACATTCGAAATAACAAGGGTTTACTTTCTTTTATTTGGATATCCAGTGTCTACTTCTTAGGGGTTCCGGTAGAAACTAAATATTTAAAGAGGCACGTTCTAAGGGTGTCTAAGCATTTCTACACGTAGCTATGATCTGGAAAAACGTACGCTACGCCGAGTCTTTCTAGAGAGACACGTGAAAATTCCTCTGAATTTCCAAGTTTTTATAAATTATCTTCAGAATTATAAAATACGAATTGAAGTACTTAATAGTAACTCATGGATTTAATTCGGTATACTACATAATTCGAAATTAAAAATTGAAGGACATTAATTAGAGAAATGTGCTTACAATGTAAAGTGTAAGAAAAATTTTCGTTTTGACATATTATAGCTTTGCGTTAAATAGCATATTTATGAGCGACGACCTAAGTCGTTAGTTTTATCATATTATGCATAATGATCCTTATACTGCACTAGAGGGATCCATTTTCTAGGGAACCCTTCTTCGAGCGACTTCAAGAATCAACCCTACAAAACTGACCAGACCCACGTGCACGTTTCACAATACACTCATTGTGAGGTCCCCACACACATTGGCTTCCTGACCCCGTGGGGCTATTCTCCTTTCAGATTCTCGAGACAATCGTCTGCGGTATTCGAAAACCGTAATTTATTCATTCAGTCCAACAGAAAAGATCGTTAAAATCATTCATGGCAAGTGTCGAAACGTTAATCGGGCTATTGCATCAACAGAGAAATCGAGCAGTTCTGTTAATTTGTATAGTAGTCGAAATACGGTTTTCTATAGGCTGAAATTTATAGTCGCCTCTCAGTTCTCATTTCCCAATTGCTTGTTGCATATTCATTAACGAATTCCATTGATCACGTATCACGAAACAATCTAAATACGTAACAAACTGTTGGGAACTGTTAGTCTCTTGTATTTTTTATTATCCAAATTTGGCGGATTGGATTTGCAGCTGTTCTCTTTCTCTGTTTATTTTTTTTTTCTGTCCCGGTAGATTCATTATTAGGGTTTCAGAAAAATTGCGGAGGGTAGAATTGTATTGTGGGTTATTCTGAATGAGATTAACGGTTACAGTAAGCTTTTTTTTCAGTGAATGGTAACAATATACTCTTGAAATATGATCCTTCTCTCTCATTCTGCCCTCCGCCCTTTGGGATATGTTTCTTTAAATATTTTACCAGCTGTTTGACAGGAGATAGAGATAGGTGCCAGAGTATTTGAGAATGCGTAACTAAAACGGATTCTGAACGGAAACATTATATATCCAGCTTTCAGTTAAATTATATTTTTATCAGTTTCTCAATTTTTAAATGTCAAACCTTAAGTATTATACTTTAGAAGTAATGTGTCTGTGTTTGTGTATCAGTATCTTATAGTATGTGAACTAGACTGACTGATTCGAAATATTTTTGTTATATAACAACATTTTGTTACATAGTGCAGACGCACCTTTGAATCGGATAAGTATACATACATAATTCTGATTCATATACACATAACTCTCTTTGCCACGAATGTTTCGGAAACAATCTGAAGGGGCTGTGCATCGAATAGCAAAGCGACTAACCGGGCGGCGATTTATTGCGATCGCCAGTTCGTTCTTGCGGAGTTTATTAATTCCGGATCGCGAAACAATGGGACGAAATCCTGTCGACAAGCTGACGGCTCATGGAACAATACTACGATCGGCGAACGTGGCAGGCTACGACACTTTGTCACGTAGAAATTGTCCTCGCGCCGCGGCGGTGCGATGCGGCGTGTAAGCCACGCTCGACGCCGCGTCGTAACAGAAAAGAGGGACGCCTGCCGCCCATTTCTCGATGCACGTCGTGCCGGAAATAATTTATCGGCCGCCGCGTCAATAAATAATTCGTACGCGCTGGTATGGTCGCGCGTGCTTCTTTAAGAAGCGCTTCGCCCCAACCTGCGCGCCAGGGTGTGACTCGATGTGACGTACGGACAACCGGCAACAAAACGATATTAAAATGCAAGATGCACCGCACCGTCCCGTGAGCCAGGGACGTGCCCTTTCGTCGGACTTTTTCTCTCCTTTTACGTCCCTGGGAACCGTCTGCGCCGGGAAGCGGACTAACTATAAAGGGGTTGCTTTGTCGTTCGAGAAAACGCACCGTGGGAGAATGAAAGGTAACCGATAAGAGGATGTTTCCTGGAAAACGTGGATGAAAGAAGTATTTGCTGCTTATTTTACTGTTACCCTGGATTCGATTTTTTCCGCTCGGGGAAGGGGGAGGGGAACCATTTTATCCCTCTCCGCGAGACACGAGAAATGAGTGATGGGGACACTACCTTATCCTCCCCCTGGTCTTATCCATCATCGGAGTAAGATGAATTTTCTTAATAATCTAATAAATACTCAGATTCGCTATCACTCATGATCTATCAATGTTGTTAATAATTGACTGAATAATTTTGTTCAGTTATTTAGTGGTCAATTTAAATGCTGCTGCAGGTTCTTTATTTATCAAGACATTAAATATATGAATAGACTTATCGATTGAAAATTCTTATGACGAAGATGAAGATGAATTCTTATGACGACATAATTCATTTTCACAGAAAAGTTGACTCACACTGATTGGCTTCTGAAACTTTCATGAACTTAGGCCGCTGGGTGACGATTGCTACCTGCTCAGACTGGGTGAAGACAGCCATGGTAAAAGTTGAAAACGTTTGCGTGAAAAACTGTGAGATACGCTGCTACAGCCAAACACCGGTGCATCTCTAAACATGGGTCGAAAGATAAAGAAAGGCTAAAAAAAACATGAAGGCGAGTATCCCTCGTCCTGCAGAGAGAGAATGAGAATGGGCGTCCCTCGACACAACTAGATTCACATGTGGGTGGCGGATGAGCGACTTGTACCGCACAATACCTTTGTTTCCGTTGCTGAAGACCTATATCTGTTTTATAATCCGCATAAATCTGCACAAACGATTCTGCCTTTCTAAATCGATTTTATAAATTTTATTTCCTGATCCTTTGTAATTTTAATTTTATGAAGGGGGTATAAAAATTGTTATACATAATTTACTTCAATGAATTTGTACATGCAATTAACAAAAGGTAGAAGAAATGTTATTTTGGCTATAGATTATTAATAATTTCGCGTTGCATATTACACGTTTATACAATACGAAGTGCGTTAAAATTACATTACCAGGGACTGTTACACAAATACCTCCGATGCGATCTTGTTTTTTACCATCAAATAAATTTCGGTCTTGTCAACGGGCGAATCTACCGGAAATTAATCACGCGGATTAAATGCATTATATTTCATGCCCGACTCACTGGGCGCGTCTCTTTAATGAAGAAAAAGAGCTGGTCAGGGCTTTATACTCCGTTTATTTTTCAGCCAGTGCGCCGTGGGGGGATGAAAACGCACCGTAAAAAGAGCCTCCTGTCCTCCAGCGCGGGACGATAGAACGATACGCGATTTCATCGTTCGCGGTTTCATGTCGCATGCGAATGCCGAAATATTTTGAGCGCGTGCATAAAAGGGAGCTTTTATGGGGCACGTATACGCGCGGGAGGGTAAGGCCGAGACGAGACGGCTCGTTAACCTATTTCCAAGTGAGTGGAGAAAAGCATGAATCAGGATAGGGGAGGGGTAGGTGAAATGCTTTATAGCTTCGTTCCACGGAATTCCTCGCGCAGTCTGGGGACGAAAGAAAACGAAGTGTGCCTCTGGTGTTCCTGCAACCCTTTCCCGTCGTGCATCGTGCTACTTCTATTTCTGGAAGTGCTGTAAACCCTTCTACAATCCATCTGAAACGTTCCGCACCACTTCGGCACTGTTCCACTGCTGCATAGTCCTTCAAGTGGACACGGTCCACGACCTTTCTATTTACGTCGGTTTTTTTATGAGTTCTACACTCGGCTCGAGTACCTAAATAATGATTTACGTCGGTATTAAGTGTCATAAAGTACATACTTTTTTAATGGAGATAGCGATGCGTCATCGTAAAACATGCTAACAGAATTATTTTTTGAAAGAAAATCATTGTTCAAATGCTTTATCTTATTGCATTTCTCGGTAAGTCTCCCGACGCTCAGGTCCCTTCAACATAATCTTCAACCCCTTGCTTCCTGATTACGTTTATCCACGGTTTCACTTCTTCCCTGGCGCTGCAACTTGGTCGTTTTCATCATAACACGAGCGGGTAGCGTCGCGGACGATGATTTCCATGCGAGAAAATGTTCTCTCGATCGTATCGAACCGGTTTAACGATGTTTTCCGTGCGATAGTTAAACGTCTCCCCTTTGTAGACAGGTCTCCTTTGCGTATGAACACGTCCGCATACCTGCGCAACGTTTATGCCCGCGGTGCACGCGCTTCGTGTCGCGTGCATACGCGAGCACACGGTTCAGGCATACCGATAGAAATGCACACCGCGGCGCAGCGCAACGAAACTAGGTAGCCTTGAGGGTCTCTGTTTTCTGCCAACGAATTCTATCCGGGCATCTGCATGCCGGCTACGTTCACCGCGTCCCGCGCCGCTTTTATTTAACAGTGAACCACCGACGTGTGGCATCGATTTGCATAGTCACCGCAGCAATACGCGGGCTCCGGTTCTCCTTCTCTCTCTGTATCTCTCTTTCTCTGTTCGTATAACCTTGTTTCCAGCCCCGTGGCAGGTCTCGAAGCGCGTGTTTCGACGCACCGTTCTACGTTGGACACGATCTATGTACTTATAATAGTATTTCTTTTTTAATTATTTATTTATAAAGGGAAATGTTATTAAAATGTGGATGTTGGCAGCGTTTCATTCATTAAGTTAACTGCAACTTGGTGAAATTGTCCTTTATTATGACTGGCTTTTAAATTGTATTAATTATTATTTTTTATTTCAGGACACTGAACGATAAGTAGTCAACTGATCTTCCTCTTCGCTACTTCTATATAAGCATA
>NW_017147676.1:72598-73359 GCF_001652005.2 Ceratina calcarata | reverse complement strand
GTATAGTAATGTACATACGTATAATGCTACAGCCAGACAGAGGAAGGATTAAGAAAAAAATTGAAATAGAACTCAATTTCGCAAACGTGGCACACACACGTGATGACATAATGTGAAAATCATTAGGAAAGGGGATCACAGAATGTGTAGATATAGCTCGTTGATTTTATGTGAATAACAATTTGATTGATCTTTATCGGGATACGTGTACTATAGTATGCGGGAGCTTACGAGGTCAGCAATTGAGAAAGCTACGATTTGTGCAACTATGCGATTGATGCATTTCTCTTCGTTCCTTTAAAATAGATACGCTTACTCGTAAATTCGTTCCGTTTGTAACTTCACTTTTCATCACGATATCTATTAAAGAGTTCCTTATACGTACACATGTTTTTGACTTACCACATTGACTGCGGTAATCAAGGAAACGAAATAGATTGAGATGGCTAACAATGAAACCGTTGTTGAAATAATCGAACGAGTCACAGATGTGCCAGAGCTATCGAAACTGCGTTCCGCGTTTCTAGCGAAATCAAGGAAGTCTATCGGTTAGTCAAAACGATTAGCTTGACGTACGGAAATGTGTCATAAACAAAGAACCACACTTTGTACTTTCCATGCTAATTTCTTGCCGCAGAGGAAGAGAATCACTTATTATGACACGAGTGAAAACGAGCTTGCGTTTATGATTTCTAGCTAACTGAATTACGTTAACAATTATTGTTATTAATTCTATACTTGATTCTATTAATCATAAACTA
>NW_017147676.1:57330-72581 GCF_001652005.2 Ceratina calcarata | reverse complement strand
ATTATGTATTTACCCATTTCGATTAAGCTTTCGCTCGAACTTGTTCTTACTTTATAGTTGAAGTGAAACTTAATACCTAAGTAAGGATTTCCTAAAACGAAACGAATAAGTGCGGTTGAAACGTAAAGGAAGGATCCGAAGTTGGAAATGTCCATGGAAAATAGCCACTTTCAGCTGTCAAGCTACTGAATGAAAGCAACGAAAGAGGCGTCCTCCTCCTGTTTTGCGGAACCGTTACCGGGAACCTGCGAACGAGAAAATTTAATGGTCACCGGTTCACAGAAGTGGGAGGCTGCGTGTCTGGTCGTATGGTCTTGTTCGGCAATGATTCGTTTTCGTGGTCGTGGCGATGCGATGGTGCAAACCAGATAGTAGGCAGAAGGAGCTTACGGAGATACGATCTTCCGGTAAAAGGAGAAAGAACCTCCCGGAGTGACTTTGAATCTATGGACCCTTTTAACGTGTCCTTTTGCGGGGCTTGTTCAGTTTGGGTTCAGTGTCGGAAACGCGACAAACGATAGTCCCGGCTAACCAACGAACCGCGTTTGCTCTCCTTGCCCCATTAGAAATTAGTGGCCGCGATAAAAATCAAGATGGAATGATAAGGAACTTTGATCCCATTTTTCTATTTCATCCATGGTGAGCTCCTAAAACGAGCTTGTACAAAAATGAAATTCTGATACCCTTGAGCATTGCAAACGTTTAGAATGAAAACAGATATACAGAGTGGAACACATAATTGGAACCAGTTCGATTTCTTCTAAATTAATAGTTTTTATAAAAAATGTTTAAAACAAAAAAAAAGGTCTGAAAAAAGTCTGTGTAATTTACGTTCCAAGGAATTAAAAATGAAGCTAAAGATAATGTGCGGGAGAGAGATATTGAAATGAAAACGGTCTGGAATATTCTATTTCTTTTGACGTCAAACTCCCGTCGCTTCATCGAGTTAATCGAGTATTTCACCATATCTCAGGGCATTAAACGCAGAAATAAACAATGATTAATAACAGTCAGCGAAGGGGGAATTGGCATTAAACTTTGCGAGCTTCCTCGAGGGATGACCGTGTACAACTCTGTCCTTCGTTGCATTATCTTTACACTTCGCTCCTCCGGTTGCTGGTTTCCATTGTTCGCTAAATCTCGCGACCGCTGAAAGAGTGCCAAGGAGATAGGAAGGAATGAGTTAAGTTCGCGTCAGTTACTGATTTAACGCCCGCATTCTCGTCCAATAGTTTCCATAATCGCGAAACAGCCAATGCTTCCCCGCCGCTCGTGATATTTGTCATTAGCTGAGCTGGGATACGCTCATTGTTATTTTATTTTCGATTGTTCACTCGCCTACAAAAGTTGTCGGATCTTGGCCTCTCGACGAAGCATTTACTGCGTGTTCGTTACCGTAGCGATAAACCAAACGAATTTTGAATGATTAAAATATCTCATGACATTATAATTTATCCTTTCCCTCGTCGTTTTCCACGGGTAATACATAAAAAAGACGATTTTAAAGGGTCATGCCGACGGCGATTCCCACGATCTATGGTGATTCGTATTGTACCAAGCAGGCGGTGCAGTGGACAATAATAAAATAGTTAAATACTCAATAAATCGTGTCGGTGACACGGGCGGCAGTGTGTCATCAATCGGTCGCGTACGACAAGAAATAAAAGAGGAGAGAGAAGAAAGGGAGACCGGTTACCAAAGGTGGACACATCCACCGGTTCACGACCCCACTTTCGTTAACTGCTTTTAATTGCCTCGTAATTGAGATTAACGGAAAGGCATGCGGGCGCCCATGATATCACCCTCGGCGAATTAAAATTAAACTATGCGGCTGGGTTCCCGCAAAGCAAAAGAAACCGGCACACACTCGTTTACTTTCGGTTCGTCACGCGATCTCTGTCTGCGACGGCGGTTCATACGGCTGAAAAAAATGCTATAGAACATAGTATAATAAAGCTATACTGCACGCGCATTTGATGCAATTTTCAAACTCGATTTTCTCGAAAACGAAGCGTCAAATAAAAAATTTTATTCCTTTTTTTTCGACTTATTTTCACATGTACTATCACTCGCTTTTCGGTTGTACCAGCTGTCTGCAATGAAGAGGATTCACGTGCTGGGAGGATATATTCGTTTGTCCGAGTTCTTTTGTGCTATTCCGTTTGTTCGTTTCGCATTGTGCAATCTCGTTGCATGCTGACGAAATTGCCCCGTTATTACTTCATCTATTTCAGAATGGTGCCAATCAATGGTTTCTCTCGCCTTTTCGCGCGACGAGACGCAATAAATTTTAACGCCGCGCTCCTTTTACAGAACGGTTCACCAACGGCCATGTGAAACTAAAATACATTTTAATTTAAGCCGAGAGTGATATTTCTAGAATGGTTAACGAGATTCTTTGAAATGAACTCGACATCATTTGCACGAATTAGCATAAGTTACAAACATATAAACAGGCAAAAGCTCAAATTGTGCTGTATCAGTTTATTATAGAGAGATAATTGATATTTAATTAAAGATTGATTAATAATTTATAATTGATTTTTAATTCTAATCATTATGTTAAATTAATTATTATTTTTCTTAACCATGTCTATGTAAATCTGTTACAACTAGGCACATTAAAAGCAACTAATAAAAAAATTTACCAGGACGGAGAAACGAGCTGTTTCAGCGAGAAATGCGTTTCGGACGAATGTTGTGTCTTTTAAAATAAAGTAAAACGAAATTCCACGAAGAGATTCACGTCGACGGAATCGCCTCGCGAATATTACGCATCTCAACTTTCCCATGAGTATACACTCGGCATGAACGCTATCTTTTTATTATAACCATATCTGTCTACTAACACGTACATTGCGTAGGCGTGCCCATCACTTTGACTCACGCCCAACTACTATACAGCTCGGTCGCGTCCTCGTCCGTTGCATTTCGTTGAGTTCGGGTATCCCTTATTTCCCCTTTCTTCGGGTTTCTCTTGCGATTAGTGCGCGTTGACCTCCTCCAGGGTTCTTAAAATGGACTTAAATCTCGCGTAGTTTTCATAACTAAGCGGCACTCGGACCACCCGCGAAGAACCCGTATCTTCAAGAGGATAGACACTGATAGAGACGCGATAAGACAAAACGTCAATGTTACTTAGAAAATTGATTAAAAATAAGAGTTTACGAGAATTCACATTTCGTCCTTATAAGTATTAGATTTTTTTGAAAAAGTCCTGAAGTACCGAGCATAGACAGTCCTAATGAAAGCTATTAAAGAAGCATCAAAACAAAATTAATTTGCAAGATAAGTGCATTTCTGTAAACTCATATTTCGCTACGGTTATCAATAAAAAAATATGAAAAATTTGACAATAAATGTTAGAAAAGTCACGTAACTATCTTAGCCTCTTAAGTAAAAATTGCTCGGATTAACGCGTATGAGTGGTTATGAGTATTGACATACACAGGTTCGAAGCTGAAGTATTCGAGCCCTATAACTTCGTGTTTCGCCTACGAAACATCGTGCAAGGCGGGAACCCATATTGGAGTGGTAGGACTGTGGGGCGACACATCGCGCAGTGGTCTATTCATTCGAGATAGGGAAAATATGTGTGTGTAAGCGCAAGATAGTGCGCAACGTCCGTAGAGAAACAGTTGAGAATGGAGAAGACGAGTGTTACCTCGTATGATACATCCACGACGAAATTAATGTCTCAGGATTCCCGGTTCCAAGGACAGAGGCTTGTACGATTCGAGGACGAAACATTCTATAGCAACGGTGCCACCAACATACATATATCCTCGCATTCCGCCGATCGGACCGCGTTACGATAAATTTTCCGAGGTTATGCGACGCTCGACGTCGGGAAACTCTGACCGCCTTTAAGGTATTTCGGCTTATCTCGATAATGCGAAGAGTACTATTTTAATTGCGGCTTGGCTGTTTATTGAACTGTGAACGCAGGCTACGTGGTTTACTTCATTTTACGCGAAGGCGAGTTGACTTCGTTGCTTTAAACACTTAATTAAAATCTTTGCTTACGTAAATCTCGAGTTCTTTGGCCGATGACAAGAATATCGTATGCAAGATTAACGGGATAAATTGTTTTTGAATGAAAGTATTCGACCAAATGTCCAACTCACCTCGTTTGTATAGAAAATAGCACAAACTAGTCTGCATGCAATGGCTGTGCCTTATGAGTCTTATGACTAAGTGCTATTGAAGAATATACATATACCTATTTACATATATTTCGGGATGTCATTGATACTGGAGATAACTTTATAAAGGTTCAATTTTAATAGTACCACTTGAACCATCAATTACCCGAAAAAAAAAACGGAACATGAGTTACCGAAACGAACAATACGGAAACAGTATCATAACAGTTTACATTCCGTAACACGCATCATTCACAGTCGCTTCTTCCTGCTTTGTCCTTTCGATTGTTTTCCAAGCCACTTATCGGAACAGATTTATTTTCCCCTGAGTGTTAGTTGAAATTTTAAATGGACGATGTTTTACCGTTCATACTAATCCCGTAAACAATCTCAAGACGCTACTAAAGAAAATGTGGCTTGGTGGAAGCATTTTGACATGTGTCGAAGAAACGGCGCCCTCTCCATCAGCGGACACCTACGCCCGGGTGCAGAGCGCACTAACAGGACAGTAACTTATACGCGTGTTTATGCGTTCAACGACGAAATAGCAGCAGACGCCAGAGTGCAATGGAGAAACGTACGTACGTACGTAACATACGCATGCATTACATTGGTATCGTTCCGTCTGATTGTGAGTTGCACGGTTGTTCACTGCTTTGGCAGTTCCTCATCTCGTTCAGGTAGCGTGCGAGAAAGGAAGGTTGCGACATGTAACAGAGGAAAAAGAACTGAGAACAGGGACAAGCCAAGCGGGTAAGAACGGAGATAACGGGGCGTGGGAGAAAGATAGTAAAAAAAAATTGAACAACTGAAAAGATGCGGATAAGGATAAACCGAATCAAATAGTTTTATAAAAAGGAGAAAAAGTGCAGAGAGAAAAGAATCTACAGAAAACACGAATCTAGCAGAAGAAAGCATAAATGAGAATCATTATCGGGCAAATGATTATGGAAAGAAGAATTTCAGAGGAAAGTGATGGAATGTAGCAAATGAGAAGTTTAAGAAAAGCGCAGGGAAAAAGAGGAACGCGGACGGAAGGAGCAAAGCCAGGGAAGAAGAGGAACGGAGTAGAAAAAAGACGCAGTAAACGCGCGTAGAAGAGGAACGGTATAGGAGAGTGAAAGAAAGCACGGAGGAGAAAGAAAGAAGGATAGAGTGTTCGTATGGTCGGCTTGCCGCCTGCCGCGTAGTAGTAGCGTGCCGAGTGGAGCAGCAACTGGCAGCAAGCAGTGCCGAACGTCGTCGTCGTTTCTCAGTGTCGCCGCGGCGGTCGTGCCAGACGGTTCTCTCATAGTAGGTTTTTCGTGGTACGCGCGTCTCCGTGTCGGTGCAACGTGTAGATTCGATTTTCAAGTAAAACACACTTATTTACGAACGTGTTTCAAGGATCGTTTACTTGGACAGTCAACGGGAATTGTCTATGGAATGAATACATGCATTGTCGTGCGAAGTTATTAACGTTCGGTGCTGTGATAACAATAACCATTGAATCGAACCCTGTTTTCAGCGAAGCGCGCGCGTATTTCGCGAGAAAGGGTCGACCGCGTGTTAGGACCGAAACACCGAAACGAACCGGTGTCGCGAGTACGTATCGAAGCTATAACAAACGCCACGTGCAATCGTGGGTTGATGTTCGCGTGAATCGTATCGCTCATTCAATGAATCGACAGAGTTCCCTCCTTTTTTCTTAAGTGCATAAGATCGTGATTATTGGTGGTAATCTTTTTCTTTCGTGGTCGTGGAACACACGGCGAGTGGCTACATTGTAACGTGTCCCATACCGCGTTTGTGCAAGTGGATTTAACCTTGCAACCGAACACGTGGATCCATGCCGTCTTGTTGACAACGCCGTGCATTTCAACGGCGGAGCTGGCTGCACGGAAATTTCAGGTAAAGAATATGTTTTTTCAATATTTCTCGTTACATTTCAACTTTATGCCGTTTGACATGATGGATAGCTCTTATTACTTATAGTCATTGATGTTCCTAGTTGTAACTGAGGTTAATTGTCAACGGCAATTAATGTACGATTCGTGTAATATTGCATGGTTTTAAAATTGTTCGAGTCGTTAGAAATGGCAGATAGGACCCAGAATTTAAGTAACTGAGAGGCATCATTTGTTTTGATGTTCATTAGGGGGAAATGTAAATTTTGTTTACCGTGGGACGGTTTTATCACACGGTTTGAGAGGCCTGTATGTTTCATGCTCCGAGCTGTCAAACGCGGATCTGGCGGGCGTCGAAACTGACAACGATAATCGTGTTGACCTAACCCGGACCTAACGTAGATTGTGAAACGATTTATTTGAATCATTTTGAAGAAGACGTTCAGTGCAGTACACTGCATTTTCAGCATTCAATTTTTTACTCTTTGACGTTTAAGGCTGTACGTTAGATCGTTATCTAAGAGAACGATGATTGTATCATATCGCCGGTTCCGTTATCATCTGACATTGGCGTTGTTACTATCGCGATAAAATCGGTGTTATAAATTGTGGGTAACGCAAGGTATTTATTAACAACTATGAATAATGCGTTGTCAAATAGCTGTTAACACTATTTACAGATACCTCAAACGATTTTGGACCAGCTGTGGCGCCACGTGCAATTGAAGCTGGTCCAAAATCGTTTGAAGTATCTGTATTTCCTCGATGATTATCCATCATCGACAACGAGAATTATCGAACATCTATGATTGTCCTAGTACTGACTGTACTCCAGTTCCGATAACTGATTACGTAAACAAGCGGAATTTCCTTGCAATTCATTTTGTGAATCATCCTCAAGCAAACCTGATATGCACATTTTTCTTTTGCTCTTTGAAAATTTTCCCTTTAAATTTCGAATTGGATTTAAATTTAATTTTACGTCGGAGTGGTTTGCATCATAACGCGGAATGGGAAATGCGGAGTTCGTCGCGTAATTGCTGCATTATGAAGAACCAGCTCGATTGAATAACACCTCTCATTATTATTCGAACAATAGCGAATTCTAATTTGTTTTCCATCGTGTAATCCTTACTGGCTTTAACAGCTTAATTACACACTGCTTCCTTCTGTTTCTGAGTTACGTAACATTCGTTACACCGGAAGAAAGTAATTTATTTTATTGAAATATAAAAATACTCCAACATAAAGAATTACAGATTATAAAAAAAATGTGGTTACACGTGGGCCAGAAGAGTCAATGTACATTTTGCTCTAATTAAAGTAAGATGAAAATGTAATATTCGTCTTGATAAAGAGTAAAAGGAAAATTGTATTGTTTGCGATGATATAACCATTAATTTCGTTGAAAACAAGTCGTAGAGAGTTGCCGGTTGGGCGCTGCATAGTGTGCAGGAACGACAAACGGTAGTGGTGGTTCGTAATCGGTCGATTTATCGAACTGCCGATCGGTATCTACCAACGACGGCGAGGACGACTCGTTCGGCGGGTATGCGCGATTCTTGGAGGCGAAATCCTGATTACGATTCCTCTCAATGTCGCAGTGACATCATCGAGGATCATCATCCTCTTGGAATTCTTTACCGATTAAATCTGCACGCGTTAAACGTGATCCTCCGTATTGCGCGTCGATATTTCCCGTTCCCCTACCATGTGTGTAGGTACATACATATTCCGAGAAATTTGCATTCGTGTCCCGAATGATTATAATTTCCTTGATCGTCCAATTAATTTTACAGTTTCGTTTTTACGGTTAATAGTCGAGTTACTTTTCTTCTTATTTCAACAGCTTCCATATATCAAGAGAGGTAGTATACCCGTTTAGTATATCAAAGAAATTGTATGTACCAAGTATTAATACTATAATTACGGACTTATTTTAATATATGAATTTTTCCATTAAAAACCCGTCAGTTTGACGGATTTTAGTATTATTAATTGTCTGAAATGTCGATCTTCCTATGAAATACGTAAGATTTATTATGCAATCAAAATCTTGGAACGATGGAAACGACATATACGAAACGATTATTTCATTATTATTTCGGTATGGAACACAGTTTTGTACTGTTGAATGGTCGCTCGTTTAGTGAAGTCGACTGACCTCCCTCTCCGTCGTTTATCGGTATTTATCGCGATCTATCAAACATTTCAAACAAGCCAGATACAGGATCGACAAAACGGTCTCGACAACAATTCCAGTCTTGTTGCAACGTACGACCGTCCTTATTCCGACGGTTGTATTCTTCGCATTATCGCATAGGAGAGCGAATCGCCGTCGTGTCGACCGCGAATATGATTGCGAAACTGCAAAGTCGACCGCGCGGCGACAGTGGTGCTGCGGCGCGGTGGCTTGGTCCTCGATTCTAGCCAGGAGACCGAGCTATTTTCTGCGACACACATGAAACACATGCGATGAGCAAATTCTGCTCCGCACGAACGTGCCTTGCTTTTAATCAACGATAGACCGCGTTTGTGGTTTCGTCATGGTACTCGCGATCCATTGTGTTCTCGGTTAGGGCACGACGCGCGACGCGTCGCGTCGCTCCGTCTCGAAATTGAAATAGAAGCATGAAAGCTAGGCGGCGAAACGACGAAATGAGGGACGTTGATAAAATTAGGCGAATTTCATACAACGAAAACTCTTGAGCGAGTTTCAAAAGAAATAGCGCGCTGTTATGGTAAATAAGACAAGAGATGAAGGATTTATCTTTATTGTATGATCACGAGAGGCAATAAAGTAGATACGGTTGTACTGATAAAATCGTATAAATAGTGTGTAGATATAGAAGTAGAATAGAAGTAGAAGTTCTCCATCTTAATTTTAAAAATGTTCTACACTTTTACTGTTTAACAAGAAATATTCGCCTTTTTGTCGTAACTATTTTATGATAACAAAGCAGTTATAATTATGATATGGAAATCGAATCATTGAAGTAGCCTTTGCTGCTATTGATTAAATTAATATGAGAAACACGTGCGAGGCACCGGTGAAGTATTTCCAGGGCCATAAATCGTGGTTGCGTGATATTTCCGGTATGATCGACAGTCTACCAACTTGTGAATGGAGGGCCAGCCGCTTATCATCACCAAATAAATGTAATGCGCATGTGTTTTTAGACTGCCGAGTCACAGATATTCATGTTTGTACTTGAATCAAGGAAATCATCAAGCCAGTCTGTCGAGCATGATAAGATTGCGACTTCGATTTTCCCCGATTTTCTACAATTCTAGAAATCGTATCAGTTAGTTACTGATGGTTGGGGGGCTGAAATATTTGTCGGGCAAACGAGAATCACGTGTTTGATCGCATTAAAAAGCGTTTTTCGTTCTGTTTCGATCAATTTTTATCAGAAAGAAGATGCAAGGACACCTGAAACAAAAATAAATTCGTAAAATTCAATATTAAAAAAGTTGTTCAATTTTCAAATGTATACTCATATTTATGGACTTCACTGTACATGAAAGTGAATACGAGTTTTGTAGTTATTGGCTGGAAGATACTTCAAGTTTTCTAACGGCTCACGATAAAATAAAGCTGTCCTTACATACGAGAGACCACGTGGTCAACACGTGTTCCTATTTCTTTGGAAATGTTTGCGCCTCTTCGACGTTACATCGGGCACTGCAGCTTCTGTGGATCCCACCGGATGCAATCATCTCGTTTACAGGATCGTTCGAGTTTCGTCCCATGCTTCGCCGTGCGTTATCGCACTCTTAAATAGGTTTTTGTGAGGACTCAGTGCAACTGCTTTTCCCGTCAATATACTCGCTCAGACTGTTTAACACGTTCACACCAGAAGGTTTCCATCGGCTCTGTCGTACACGCGTTTTACAATTCATGCGTGACCCAGTTTATGAAATAATGAAACACAACTACTGCTACCGGCGAGTTATAGTATCGTGATAATACCAAATAATTCTATTACACATGATTTCATTTACGATTGCAAAAAAGCTCATCAATAATAATTAATGGAGGACTACGAAAAAAATGTGGAAGAAACCGTAACAAGAATACCACGCGTACGTGCAATCATTCGTTAAGAATCCGCAGAAAATATTATGGAATAGCCGTGGAAATAGCTACAGTTGTTTATAGTCGGCATTCACGATCGGAGATCGCGCTTTTAATGATGAGATTCGTTTTTGCTTTCGCGATTCCATGGAAATACGTGGTCAGCATACGTGGCCAGCGTCTCTGCTCTGCGAAAAACTAAACATGCCGTGATTCACTGTGCGCGACGCACGCTTCATACCGATCATAATCGAATGAGACTTCCGACGCCGGGCATGACGAAATTCTTTTTTTTTTCTATCCTCTTAACGTAGCGACGATTCGTTTTGCCACGATAACTGGTTGCGGCTCAGCGTATCACGGAGAGAACGGGATCGGATGCTCTTTTTACAACTCTTTTATCCCCAGTAGCTATAAAACAACGCGCCATACGTGTCCACGTCGCTCGTTTCACTGACTTAGGTGGCCCATTTGCTAGATTACGAGCAGTGACAGCGCTCGTTCCTGTCTATCACGACTAGTAAGTTGGTTTCGAACCGAACCAAAAAAAATTACACCTGTTCTGTGCATCGATAATAATCGATGGCTCGTATGCCTAAAATTAATTTTTTAATCTCAGAAATAATAACTAAAAATATATATTATATAATTGGTGATCAGGGAATTTCCTGTACAGAGGATATTGAGTTATGCTGCTGAGTTGATCAGTTATTTGATGATTTTCATATCGGATTCACAATATTAAGTAGGTCGCAAATCGTAAGGCATTCTGTTTTAGAGGATATCTACTTAATATTGCCTCCAACTCAGTCAGTAGATCAGTTTTCTCGTTGCATCTGTTGAAGGAAAAATTGTCAGTATTTATTAGTCGGTAATTAGTTTCGAAGTGGCTCGGGAATAGTAATGTGATTTTTAAATAAGCATGCCGGCGGTAGTTATATACATATAGTTATTGTGGGAAAGAATCTACGTATTTGCTATCCATTGATTTATGATCGTAGCCAATAGAACTTTCTTCGATTTAAATGGAAACGCTGACTACGTTCGTAGAACCGCACTTGGGATATACGTCAACGCTTTCAGTAACGTTGATGCATCGCGTTGAAAAAGCCATGAAACCTGTTGAAGCAAATAAGCACGTAAGAAACAGGAGCTGTCTGGTATATCATGTGATTTACAATCGCAACCAGTACAATCCTCTTCGATCCTGATAGAAACGCTACATCCACGAAACCTTTAGCTATATGGTAGTACCAATATCATGCTGGACCAGCTGGAAATCGCTTGCAAACTCAATAACTATCGAAGAAACGCGATAACACACTTTTCTCTCCATTTATGAACAGTCATTAGCCTTGTCTAGCGTCATGTAACGTTCAACTTACTTATCCGTGTATCTATACTTGAAAAATCTTATCGTTTTCGCTTATCATTGTACTAATTATGTTCTACTACTATTCTATACTCAGATTTGCTAGCCTTATATGAATCGTGACCTCATTTTATAATAGCCGAATAACCCGTAACCCCGAATGGTATTTGCATTTAACAACTTAATGGCAAAAAGCATATCTATAACATTATTTCCTTCTGTTATACAAGAAAGCAAATGCATATGACGATAACTTCTGACCTCAGTAAAGAAAAGTGCAGTTATAGAGTGTTAAAGTTGTGTGAGTCGTAAAATCTGTGCCAATAGCTTAAGAAATGTGACAAAGAGCTATAACCAATATTGCGTTTTTCGTTCTGTTTCGATCAATTTTTATCAGAAAGAAGATGCAAGGACACCTGAAACAAAAATAAATTCGTAAAATTCAATATTAAAAAAGTTGTTCAATTTTCAAATGTATACTCATATTTATGGACTTCACTGTACATGAAAGTGAATACGAGTTTTGTAGTTATTGGCTGGAAGATACTTCAAGTTTTCTAACGGCTCACGATAAAATAAAGCTGTCCTTACATACGAGAGACCACGTGGTCAACACGTGTTCCTATTTCTTTGGAAATGTTTGCGCCTCTTCGACGTTACATCGGGCACTGCAGCTTCTGTGGATCCCACCGGATGCAATCATCTCGTTTACAGGATCGTTCGAGTTTCGTCCCATGCTTCGCCGTGCGTTATCGCACTCTTAAATAGGTTTTTGTGAGGACTCAGTGCAACTGCTTTTCCCGTCAATATACTCGCTCAGACTGTTTAACACGTTCACACCAGAAGGTTTCCATCGGCTCTGTCGTACACGCGTTTTACAATTCATGCGTGACCCAGTTTATGAAATAATGAAACACAACTACTGCTACCGGCGAGTTATAGTATCGTGATAATACCAAATAATTCTATTACACATGATTTCATTTACGATTGCAAAAAAGCTCATCAATAATAATTAATGGAGGACTACGAAAAAAATGTGGAAGAAACCGTAACAAGAATACCACGCGTACGTGCAATCATTCGTTAAGAATCCGCAGAAAATATTATGGAATAGCCGTGGAAATAGCTACAGTTGTTTATAGTCGGCATTCACGATCGGAGATCGCGCTTTTAATGATGAGATTCGTTTTTGCTTTCGCGATTCCATGGAAATACGTGGTCAGCATACGTGGCCAGCGTCTCTGCTCTGCGAAAAACTAAACATGCCGTGATTCACTGTGCGCGACGCACGCTTCATACCGATCATAATCGAATGAGACTTCCGACGCCGGGCATGACGAAATTCTTTTTTTTTTCTATCCTCTTAACGTAGCGACGATTCGTTTTGCCACGATAACTGGTTGCGGCTCAGCGTATCACGGAGAGAACGGGATCGGATGCTCTTTTTACAACTCTTTTATCCCCAGTAGCTATAAAACAACGCGCCATACGTGTCCACGTCGCTCGTTTCACTGACTTAGGTGGCCCATTTGCTAGATTACGAGCAGTGACAGCGCTCGTTCCTGTCTATCACGACTAGTAAGTTGGTTTCGAACCGAACCAAAAAAAATTACACCTGTTCTGTGCATCGATAATAATCGATGGCTCGTATGCCTAAAATTAATTTTTTAATCTCAGAAATAATAACTAAAAATATATATTATATAATTGGTGATCAGGGAATTTCCTGTACAGAGGATATTGAGTTATGCTGCTGAGTTGATCAGTTATTTGATGATTTTCATATCGGATTCACAATATTAAGTAGGTCGCAAATCGTAAGGCATTCTGTTTTAGAGGATATCTACTTAATATTGCCTCCAACTCAGTCAGTAGATCAGTTTTCTCGTTGCATCTGTTGAAGGAAAAATTGTCAGTATTTATTAGTCGGTAATTAGTTTCGAAGTGGCTCGGGAATAGTAATGTGATTTTTAAATAAGCATGCCGGCGGTAGTTATATACATATAGTTATTGTGGGAAAGAATCTACGTATTTGCTATCCATTGATTTATGATCGTAGCCAATAGAACTTTCTTCGATTTAAATGGAAACGCTGACTACGTTCGTAGAACCGCACTTGGGATATACGTCAACGCTTTCAGTAACGTTGATGCATCGCGTTGAAAAAGCCATGAAACCTGTTGAAGCAAATAAGCACGTAAGAAACAGGAGCTGTCTGGTATATCATGTGATTTACAATCGCAACCAGTACAATCCTCTTCGATCCTGATAGAAACGCTACATCCACGAAACCTTTAGCTATATGGTAGTACCAATATCATGCTGGACCAGCTGGAAATCGCTTGCAAACTCAATAACTATCGAAGAAACGCGATAACACACTTTTCTCTCCATTTATGAACAGTCATTAGCCTTGTCTAGCGTCATGTAACGTTCAACTTACTTATCCGTGTATCTATACTTGAAAAATCTTATCGTTTTCGCTTATCATTGTACTAATTATGTTCTACTACTATTCTATACTCAGATTTGCTAGCCTTATATGAATCGTGACCTCATTTTATAATAGCCGAATAACCCGTAACCCCGAATGGTATTTGCATTTAACAACTTAATGGCAAAAAGCATATCTATAACATTATTTCCTTCTGTTATACAAGAAAGCAAATGCATATGACGATAACTTCTGACCTCAGTAAAGAAAAGTGCAGTTATAGAGTGTTAAAGTTGTGTGAGTCGTAAAATCTGTGCCAATAGCTTAAGAAATGTGACAAAGAGCTATAACCAATATTTGAAGCAAATTTTTAGGAGAAACAGTATTTACAGAGAAATAAAGTTTATAAAATTGTTTGAAGTGTTTATTTAAGTTATTGGACATTTTTAATCTATGATTTCTAATATTCTGATACATGGTTTGGACACTTTTTGATAGGATTGTACTTAGCATGCAACTGTTCACAAGTTCTACAATTCTTAGTTTCGCTTCTTTTTTATTGCCTATCTCAAATAATGTTCTCCACGTTGGTTCACTGACAAATGTTAGAAAAGTCACGCGACTATCCTAGCTCTTTAATATAGTAAGGCAACAACTACTTTCGATGTGTTAAACAGTATATTTGAATTAGAATTTATGAAATGAAAACGCAGTTACTTGGCGATTTAAGCGGGAGCACCGATCGCGCATAAGAAGTCTTCTGAAAATCGATTACGACGGTATTTCGTATCTGCAACGCGTCTCATCTTCGACTCTAACATAAGCCGGATTTGCTACGCTCCCGTGTACCCTCTGTCGTTTCTATGAATCTTTACGCGCCGCTGCAGAATCGACCGCATCACCGGCCGTGATTTATATCCTGCGTTTATGACGCAACATAAAATCGCGCGGAAGTTTTCACCAATTGGCCAGAGCCGGGAGCGGTTTAAACGCCTTCTTCCCTTCCGTGACTACTTCTCGCACTTCCCAGTTCCTCTTCTTACAGATGCATTTTCCTTCAACGTACTCAGGCGTTTGTTGTTTCGTCACGCGCGATGCTTGAAGTATTTACGAAGCGATTCGGACTTTATTCCCTCGGCTCAGGCGTTTTTCAAAGTGACGATGGTGTCGTGTGATAATTGAGATTAACCGGTAGTGTTCTTCCATTTGAATAACCAGCGTTTGAACAAACGTTGCTACTGCTATGATACAATTTGGACCCAATGAGTCAATGAAAAAGTTAAAAATGAACTGCTACAACCTGCTGTACATATACATATAATGCATTTTTTAA
>NW_017147676.1:42939-55770 GCF_001652005.2 Ceratina calcarata | reverse complement strand
AAATAGTAAATGCTTATCGACTTGTATATTGAATTTTCGACAACATATAAATATTTTTGCGAATAGCCATGGAATGAAGAAAATAAAATTTTAAGCTGTAGTCAATCTATTCTTCACTATATTGATAGTGCAAGAAATACTTATCTGGTCCGTCCCTCCCGGAACTACTTTATGTCTACTAAAATGTAATGTTATTGAATGTTGAAATGCTAGTCAAGAAAATCTGATAAACGCATTTAGATAGGTAATAAATGATTTTCCATTGATCGTGGGTATATTATGTTGCATTCGTTTAATGTTTCATCGCTTTTATATTTCAATATTTTAGTGCATACGTTCTCAAGGCGTTAACTCCTTGCTCGTAGCTCGGCCGTTTAGTTTCGATGCCTTTTATCTTTTTTTTCTCCCGCGGTAACAAGCGGCTTGCGGTATACGGTTTAAATATGTTGTAAATTCTTCGCTCAACTGATAGGTTTATCGACGAAGAAGAAGGCGAATGTACATACACGTCAGTTGTTTGGAGTAATTTATTATTTGAAAAGGATTCGCTGTTAATAAAGCCCCCGGTGCACAGTACCCATGCAGGAAGCTGGGCTGCTCGCGGGCGCATAAGAAACAATGACTAAAACGATGCAAAATTAACGAGCGTGTTCGAGCAACAAGATTTTGTTGTCGTTGTCGCTAGATTTCTTTTATCTTGCAACAACGTGAAGTAATAATTCAAACTTATGGTTGAAATCGAAATTTTTCAAATTACAATCTGATTGGTAGGTGAAATTTTCAGATTTATGTATCAAATGTGATGTACCTATCGATTTATACATAGATGTGTGTGGATTGGGGAAGAGAACGTTTTTCATAAATTATCAAACTTTCTCTATCTCCCAGTTTAAAAATTTAAAATTGTTCCCAATTTAAAAATGTTCGTACAATGTCGTCTTGCTTTTTAATTTTAATTTCTCAGTCGAAAATCAGTCATGATGTTTCTTCTTTTTGTCTACTGTTATAGTGCTCAGCTATAAAGTTTTCACTTGTTGAAAAAATTCAACGTGACAATTGAATATTTAGTGAACACTCAGTGAGTTGCAATCCTGCAAAAGTTTGCCTTTTGGAACCGCGATACGTTTTTGTTATATTCGATTTGTTTTGACACGATCAGTATAGTAGATATAGTCTACATGGATTTGGTCCGAATATTCATTCGCACTCGGCGTAGATTTCGACATCGGGAGACGTTCGATTTCAGGACGCGGAAGGGATACTTCATCATCGTTCGCGAAATGCTCGCGCTACGCCAAAGCTAGTAACACGTGCTTTAAAATTATGCCTGACGTGTCTACTACTTTCACATGGAATTACATAGCCGAACGAGTTCCGTTCGACGAGCGGCTCGCGTATGTGTCTCGTGTGGCTCTTGCAAAATCGATGCAATGATTCGCGGGATACGTAAATGTCGTTCCCTTTGGGGTACGATTATACGATCGATCGGCGGTATTTATAAGTGAAAAAAGAATTCAAGTAAATCGCTTTATTCGTGCCTTGAAATTATTTCCATGGCGCGGACCTGCGGAGAGATTAGCGAGAAGACAAACAAACGTAATGTATGACTAATCGTTTACGATGTTTAACTTGACGTTCGCGGGAAAGCGTTACGCCGATCTGCTGACTAAATTCATTCTATTCGTCCAATAATTCATTTGCATCGAACAACGCAATTATTCGTCGAATGAGTTTGTTAAGAATGCAGACTACTACAATAGCTCCGAAGGAAATTGAAAGCAATTACGGACAATTAAAGAGCGAGGGTCCATTGTCGCTGTGTTTCAATGAAAGCTAGCTGCGTCAATCGTGCGTGAAATTAAATAAAAGAGAAAGGCGAGATAATGTTAGAAGAAAATAGATATTCCTGGAATCGTTGCTCCCTGTCTTTCTGGCTACCGGAAGTTGAGCTGAAAAGTGTGGGCCGTCTTCCTTTGATAGAATAAAATGATGATATTTAAGTCACATCTCTGTTACAAGATGGGAAGTGAATGTGGAGCATGATAAAACTTCCTGCGTTTGAAGATAGCAACCATTTAAAACTTTTGATTAATAAACGTATGTGCTTCTTAATGTAAATAAATTCTAAACTGAAATATGTTGAATTCTGACCCTCTTAGAAAAATCGGACACGAATTTTTGCACAAGAAGCATTCTGTATAATTCATGAGAAGGATTATTGGAAAATTATATGTCCTGATAATAACAGAGTCGGAAAAAAGATAGTTGGCTTTTGGCTTATATACATAGATTTTAAGAAAATGCTCGAGTCTCTAATTAGGCGAATAGTGAATCGTCCAAACCGCAAGGCTCGCGGCGTATCATTGTTCATGTAAAAATCTTTGATATTGCACTCGCCGTTTTGGCTCTTATCTTCATCCCTGTCCATATCTCGCGTCCTTATATACGTACATCGAAATCGACCGCGTGTAAAACCAGTTCTGCGGCTGGAGGATCACGAGAGGATAGAGCACCTTATACACGGTATCATGCGGCTTCTCGAACAAAATGGTTCACACTGATCACGCTTTATTGTATTTTTGTTACCTCTCTTCTTCCTGAACGCGCGCGTTGGCCTTCATGTACTTGGAGCTTCTCTCTCTCTCTCGTTTGATCCACGAACAGTGTGTGACCCATTCAGAGTATCTCTCGTTTAACCACGTATCGTATGTCGCTTTTACTTAACGGCGAGACGAGCACTCACTCGTCGTGTTCGTCGCGTTCCAAAGTGCACTTCGAGAACTTCTGCAACGATACCTTGTCGCTTTGTGGCTGCCAAGTGTTTTCTCGCTCGCGTAACACTCTCTGTTTTACATGGAACACCGAGTGAAACGTGACGACACCCGACAACTGCCAATTCTTTGGCACGGGACGTTGATTTAGGATTCTATGACAGGAATTTCATGACAAAAACTGAATATTTATGAATAGTGAAATGTTTCGAAAAATTCTAATTCACTAATAGAGACATAATAGAGTGGAACGTTTTTTAAGCTTCTATGTAACGAACATCGTTATTAACATATTTCTTTCGAATTTTGTCAATTTCTATAACTCGTTTTCAATAACTTATTCAATTGTATCTACGCTATACAACAAAATGTGGTAAGAATCTCCACTTGGTAAAAACTTTAAGGTAATTGCCGATTTCTTTTTTAATTGATATCGCATCTCAAAATGATGCAAATAAAATTTTTATACGTAAAATAAGAGGGAGGACTTGAACACAAAGTTCTTTTTATCTAGGATAATTCTGAATAGGATAGAAGTAGCTTGGGCAATCAATTACGCACGTGTCAAGTGACATACAATACAAAAGCGCATGCTGTTTAACTTATCGTAGTTCAGTGATCGAATGCCATTCCGTAATCCTGGTCTATATGTTAAACTAACCATGAAACGAGTTCACTTGGATCAGTACCTTGAACAAACATTATACCACCGCGCGTTACATTCTGTTGGACAAACGATTAACTGCTTCATCCTACATTTTTTCCCAATTATCGCTAAAATGTCAAGAACCTTCCTGCGATAGCTGTCTTCGTACTATCTATCATTATCCTCGACCAGCACCCAGACGTTACTCGCTGTGACATTTGAAATGAATCAATATTGAGCTGATTCCTTGCATACATTAAACGGGATAGGGCGCCGTCAATCGACGTTATGAGAATGTTAGGGTACAAAAGAACATTGGCCGGTGATCGCGACGCCGTACAATGCTTGGTAATTAAAGGGTGGATCGGGGAAAGCGAAGAACAGCACGCGAGCTGGAATCTAATCGTTGCGGGCAAGAGCTCTCGATACAAGATCCTTCGTTCATTGGCATCCCGTGAATCTTCGCGCTCTTTTCTTAACGTCTCACTTAAACAAACACCGTGTCCAATCCGATTCGAGACACGCCAGCGTTTCCTTATTCTCTTGCAGACGAGACGACGTGCCGTTTATTTAAATTGCTGCAACGCCCGCTGGCTACGGTTAAAACATTTTAATTTCGCATTATGGGCGCTCGGGTGTTTATTTTCCAGCCGGATTACTCGGTTGCCCGGTTAATCGTTTGTTATGGGATTACACGTTATAAAAGTTATAGGGTTCGTGAATCCCATGAAAGCCAGAATACCTTCTGGCATGGTCACAGGCACAAAGCAGGAGATGTTCATTCCCATTGAATTTGTAGTCTACTATCTGCTATATTATTCAATATATTATTCAATTCTCTTTTAAGAAACTACGTATCTATTAAAATATGTATTGTGACATAGGATAAATGTTTTTCCTTATAAATAGGCAATTAAAATCCATTAGTCACATAAGAGTGGTGAGTTGTTACAAATGAATCATACTATCTAATTATTTCTATTACCTGCATTGTCACTGCTTATGACTCTGTTTTATCATAGTCACTATGATCTTGAGATTTCACTTAATTATTATAATTGCAAAGAATGACACTCGAACTACTAATATTGTAACAGAAAAAGATTCCTAACATAATCGCTAATGTTTTTGAAACTGAAAAGTTTTCCTAAATCGTTACTGACAACGTGTATTTTCTAATAGTCGTTAACTATTTTTTACATAATTGCATATTTTCCTGGAACTTTTCAATCCATCACGTACTCGAGTCGCAAATTCAGGCAAAACATATAGTAAAATAGAAGTCATACTTTAGTAATGTTATTTTAGTCGCACAACTATTTCTCTCGATTGTACTTTATTTTGAATTTATCCTGAATTCCTGAACGCGATATTTGATTGCGATACGCGCCAGGATAATTACAGATCACACATCGTAATAACATTCAATTAACGATAAAGATGTAATAAGTAGCGGAACGTGTCAACAGTGTAATGAAGGGAATTATTTAACGACACTCTAACAAGTGATTCTGAGCTTACACCTTTTATTATCAAGTCTAGCACTATTAGTTTGAACATTACTATAATGCCATCGTAATTACATAACACAGGCTGTAATTCTATTTTTTTTTTTTAATTACAGTCTGTTTCACGATTAGGGCTGATACAATACCTCGTATTTACAAGAAAGCTATCTACAATGAGTGAAATTCTGTATTCCTGAAAAATGCTTATATGTCGATCTTGTCTCACCGATTCGATTACATCTAATTTTTCAGTAATTGATCAGAACTTCTGAAATGGGTTACGTCGATAGGTACGACAAATGTCGCCAGAAACAATTGACTGTAACTAAACTTATCGCGTATGTACGAAGGAACTTTTTTCCCAGCCCAATATTAAGAATTATGCTCATTGTATAATACGAAATAATATTAGATTATCGATTTCATCACGTTTGAACGTACAAATACACAAATTTTCGCACTGGAAATTAAGACCTAGAAGTTTGTTGCATTAGACTCGTTAACGCAGACTCGACAGAGGTTCACAGACCTCGCTAAGAGATAGGTAACCTTGCAAGGCCTCCTGGCCACCTCTCAGTAAGGAACCCGCTACAAGGCATTCAATGGAAGGAAACGAGAAGTGGAAAGAGGCTGCCTGCCCAGTACGTTGGATGCTCATGGTATTTAGCAGCTGTTAAAAGGCTCCAAACAGCTCTCATGAAATGGGCAGTTCCAGTCTCGTCGTTTCTCTCTCTCTTACTGCTGCGGTACCACGTGAAATCTACGACTACCGTGAGAGAGAAACGATCCTTACCTTTACGCTAATTCCGTAAGGTAAGAATCAAGAACGAGACCCGATTTTGATCGCGTTAAAAGTCAGGTTGAAACATCACGATTACCCACTTGGTCTGTTGCGTTCGCTCGCTACCCATTTACGACCGACCTTTGGCAAGCTGTTACGAAGTTCCGACGCCGGCTGACTCATATTTACGGAGCATGAGGACGACGCAACGCGACGCTTCGCGCATTCCTTGTCAGTGAATCCGGAGTAGGTAAGCCAGAGAGTCAAGATCATTAACAATCCTTTCCTTCAGGCATTCCTCGTCACGCTTTACCGATCGATCAGATGTTCCGTCCGAGCGGCGTGTGTAGTCTCTTTGTGCTTTACTAAGTTCTTGTTGCGGTAGCTAGCAGACATGACTCAGACTTTATTAGAGATTCCGTTGAACGCGCCACAAAAAGACAGCATCAGGCTGGTTCCTTGTTTTTGTCCTGTTCTCGACTAAGTCGCAGGTTAAGTCGGGAAAAAATTCGCCTGACGATCGACATTGCGTAGGGTCACGAGGGTTGGAATTGTTCAACGTCAGGCAATATACTTAGTTGCAGCAGAATTTTAATGCGATTCCTTCTCATTCCCGAACGTGAATTCTATTATGCTTGATGAATGATTTTTGTAGCATATTTTTATGGTGTATTCTGTCCTACAGTGTCTTCAGTCATCTTATATTTTTAGAATCGCAGTATTTTTATTTAATTTGTATAAAAATAGATTAGAATAAAATTTAGTAACGCGTAATGAAATCGCGAAACGAGGATACCGTCGTCAATCTTACGCACACAAGTCACAGGCATACATTTGAATACAATTTTTTTTCAAGTGTTCTTTACACATCATTTAGTGATTTCATTCATATGACTATTCAAAAATACTCGAGTTTGGTATAACATTAATTACTCAGTTATTCAATCGTAGTGCAGAAAAAATCGGCTAAAGTATTAATGAGTACTTCCGGTGATCCAAAGGTTAAAATATTTATCTGAATTACGTCAGACTTTCTTAAGTCCATTTTGTTTCTTTAATTATTTACCAACAACACAATGAATGCTACTTTTTCTGACGTCTCGAAGAGTCAGTCGCTGGCTGTTTGTGATGCGAACAGGCAAGAGTGATCGCGTCGCAACCGTAACATACTTTGTAATTACCGGTTCGTCATTATGATCATGCTACTCGAGTTGATGCGATGATTACAGTGTACCGACGGAAGTAAATCGCGAATACTCGGCCAGACTGTCACGGTTTGTGGCCACCGAATAGCCCCCAGCAAAGAGCAAGATCAGGTAGTGCACCAGCTAACCGATTAACGTAGCGACCGCCTCCCTTATAGTATTCATATCTACATATATTGAGTTATCGCGACTTATTGTCAGATTAAATTTTACCTGTTTTGCCATGCTTCTTGTTTCTACACTCTATGAATGTCATTTATTTTTATTGGGATCTTTATTAATTTTTAAAGCGAAATTTGGATAGATTGAGTGTTCGTACGAATACATATAGTTTAGAATTATGTCGTTTTCGAAGGTATATAAATACTTTTTGTAGCCACTGTATATACATACAAATGACTGCATATGATCAAAGAACTATTTGAAAAGTCAAGCCCAATTTCACTCCGGATACGCTTGCGTACATCGGCCTTCAGGTAATTAAGTTGGACCGTATCGCATGATCATCAACGTTCGGCTAGGAAGAGCTCTCTCCTTTGCTTCTTCTTCTTGTTTCCGACGACACATAACGGCATAGTTGCTTCCCGTGATCGTGAGTCGAGGAATCTCCAAGACCCGGCACGCGTAAGCGCGTAGCGAAGTTTAAGCGAACTCCAATCTTGGAGCACGAAACCGATGGCTGTACATATGTATAGGTATACTCGGGATCGTAGAATCGCGTGATTAACTAGCCAAGGAAGGATGGAATTGTGACAGCGAGGTGTCTCGAAGGGGGACGGCTTCGCGTAGGAATGGATATACCTTGTACCTCTAATTATTGTCGCTATCACGACATTTATCATTCGAACGTCAGCAAGGGTAGCTAAAAGAGGGGAGGCAGGAGAGGGAGCAGCGCATTTAATTCCAATTAGTCGCCGCTATCCGAAACCAGTTTCGAAACTGCGTGGAGGATTCACTCGTTGAGGGGAACACTTATTCTCTCGTCGAGATATTCTTCGCACGTGAGAATTATCGCGATTATTCCACTCGCGAGCATCTCCAATTTTTCCTATTCTTCCCAATTTTTTCGTCGACCAGTTGCGTATCGTCTATACTCCCAGCACTACGATTATTGGTTATTTCATAATTTAAATAATTTATAATAATGATAAGAAAGAAGAAGCAGTCTGCGAAGGAAAGAAAACTCTTCGGCGTACGACCAATTGTTGCGCTGAGTTCTTCGTCATATACAATTTTGATTATCCAATGTTTAGTGGATTTAACTTTCCAAAAATCGGAGTGAAAAATTTGATGGCATTGTAGATTGATTGCACTCATAATTATCAAATGAGATGGAAATGAGTTCGTGTTTTGAGAGATTATTATGACACTTTTGCTTAGAACTTAGCACGTTTAAAGTTTCACGCGTTTCATAGGTGTCAGGATCGTAGAGGTTTCTACCGAGGGAAGAGTTCAGCCTCGTTGTATCTTTCATTATTCAGTTAAATGTACACAAACGTTTAACGAGTGTTAAACTCATAAAGCTGTTGCTGACAGGATGGTCTCGACGCCTCCGCTTCTCTGAGGTTCCGTGATATTCCGTTAGTTTCTTAGAGAGGGGTAGGTACGTACGTAGCACGCGGAAACGAGAACAGTTTCGTATTATTTGAAGGAAAATCGGTTGTTCAAGGAAGTCATTCGCAGCCTTTTAACAGTCCTCCCCTTTTTCACACGATTCCACGTTTGTTCAGGAATTATCTGGGAGGCAAATAAAAGAAGAACGTGTCCGTCGTTGGATTTTTCGTGTCCACGCATACGAACGTTCAATCGTATTTGGTTTTAATGGAAAAATTGCAAGGTTCGGCGTGCAATTGAGTTTTATAGCCGCACGATGACTCGCGGCGTTATATTGTGCAAATGCTTCGCCATGATAGTAGTTTCGAGGAACTCGCGAATGCCTTGCTCGTGACGACAATACGCATGGCAAACTTTGAAAGAAACTAGTATGATCTTTTCACTCATTGCGTGGTTCATGATGAACACGTTTGTACAACGCTTATTCCTGCTTGTAACGTGCAATTTATTATGCTGAAAGCGTGTTCATTTTTACAAGTAATGTCCATATGGTCTGAAATGCACATCCAGGAAGTGACGAAACATTCGATAAAGTGCAGCGATACGGTACCAAAGATGGTGACTCTATTTCCTACTTCGTAAACTCCAGGCGACGGAAATCGAATGAAGTTACCTTTTTACCCAAGCCATACGACTGCCGTTGGCGTTATCAGTGTTAATCTTTCGGATGTTTGAGGAAGCTGTAGAAATATGTACATGGCGAGACCGGAAACCGGAAGATATGACGCGTATATATGTATGTGTGGTTGATTCCCATTTTTTAAACTCGAAACATTCTTATAGTTTGATTATGATTGTTATGTATTAAAACTAGAGTTGTAGATAAGCGATTGAATCTTTTTAATTTGAACACCAATTGACAATTATTTGGTTCTAATAGTTTAAATTTTTATTCAAATTTGACTAACTGAGAATTAAAATTATTTAATTAAAGGACACTCCAATTGTTGATTGAGGTTTAAAGAAATCTAATCATAAATGCTCATGGAATGCGAAAGCAATTCTTGTTTTCATCTTGCTAACAGCAAGACCAAGCGAATCAAATATAAAAGAACAATCTACATACGTAATTTATCTAGTCTCGCGACATGGCGCCAGCGAATGTCCTCTAATTGTTTATCTCATATTTTTCCCGAGGAAGACAGTGTGTGGCTCGATTGTATCGTACGCGCGCGCGCGCGCGTATAAATATGGAAAGGAGGTTTTGCACGCTGCTCCGCGTGCTCGACGGACTATCCTTTCAATAATTTGTTTTGCAAACGAGCCTTAACGTGCGCGATAAGCATGCCTGGTCGATGAAGCTTGTCATGCGGATTCTCGTCCCTGTATGCATATCTCGCTTCCTTCGTTCCCTCTCTCTCTCTCTTCCTCTCTTTTTCTTACTTCCGTTCTCTCCTGTTCTCGTCCGAGTGCACGCCTTATGTGTACCAACCTGTCGAATCGGTTGCAACTTGACTTGTCCCCTCAGACGAAAGAAACAGCCGGCACCGGGACGATCTCTCTCTCTCTCTCTCTCTCTCTCTCTCTCTCTCTCTCTCTCCGCCCCGAGATACGATCGGCCTTTTTTGTGTGGGTGATTGATCGAGGACCCGGCTAGCTCGTGCTCACGAACAGGCTGATCTTCGCATAATGCGCTTTGGCTGTTTCTTTCGTAACTTATTGTTTGCTCGGTATCGTGTAGGTACGCGTGTAAGGGACTCGCGGGGTTTAATGATAAGGTTCTTGCGTACAGCAACCCATTGCAGGATATCCTGGAACGATAGCGATTGTTTATGGTAATTTCGAGTTGGTTCCTGTGTTATGATGAGCCAGCGGAATTTTAATTCACTTTCGTCGTCGAGGATGATTGAGGGATCGTACTGCGAAATATTGTTTAGTTTTAGTGCTGTATATCAATGATGACCAAATTGTAACTTGCGAGTCAAATATGGTTCTTGTGGAGGATTTCAGGGAGGACTGCAGAAAAGGGGAAGGACATGCGATAACGTGTTTCAATCAAACGAGATTAAAGAACTTTTTTAATGACCTCAAAAGAAGATTCACAGATTTACAAAAATTAAAATTATTTACTGCATTTTTATTGTTTAACATTAACGATGCATTCGACCCTCGTGTCTATACTTCTTGTAAACTACAGATCATACATACGCTCAGTTATAAAAATTTATTACTTCTATTCCCAATAGTAGAACTAGTAGACTAGCCACTTCACACATAATACCAGATATTAAAAACATTTATGACAATCATCAGATTTTGAACAAAAGTTCACTAAACGTGAAGACTCTCTTGAGCAATAGTAAAGAGATATTGTAAAGAACAATCCGTCGGAGTCAGGTGATCGGATTACGTAAAATATCAATGTCCTCGCGGGCAAGGTCCTACGATAATGATCGACATCGATGGATGCACGCGAGTGAGACACGCATCGCGCGCAGGTTGGTGAGCAGCCTGGCAAGCCGAACGACCGCAATTAACCTTACGTAACTTGTCGAGTCTTTCCTGGTGGCCTCACCGTGGCTGCCCGCCGCAAAGATGAACTGCATACAATGCGTCGCACGGAAGGCTGGGTCTGGCTTATGACGACTCACGCTTGGAAGGCGAAACTGGCTTGAAAAGCGAAACGAGGCGTACGGTGTCTTCTTCGCTCGTTTGCGTATACATCGGGCGATAATTGTTTTTAGTACCCGAACGCCACCAGGAAGACGGATACGACATGACGCGATGGCCACACGCTAATCAAAATTGTAAATCCGGCTGATAAGAAACCACGTGCGACGAGCGATGGACCGAAACTCCGGAACTTCTTCCTGCGCACTGCGTTATCTTCAGATGGCGACAGACCTTATAGATTACAACAGTCGCTTGTAATCGAGCAGTTAATTGAACATTACATAAAAAATAAATGCTCATTGCAATGCAAGCACTGTTCGGTTCGCGAAGTCTTGAATAATGAGATCTGTCCAATTCGGGAGCAAATCGATCTTTTGAATCTTGTAAAGAATTCTACGAAGAAATGAAGGGATTTAATATAGAAGTGGATTTTGAATGCACCTAAATTAAATTGTTAAATTATTAAATGCATAAAATCCGAAGTTTAATTATTACTATTTATGAAACTATCCAGAATTTGCAGACAGGAGTGGAGAAATTCTTTCTTATGACTTTATGTGAATCTCTCGTGCCGAAACTATTTGTACAAGCAGCGCAAGGAAAAATATCACCGCCCACGGTATCTTTGGTGTGCGGAAAGAGCACGGGATAATTTGCACTGTTACATTGCTAATAATAGAGAGCAAGTATCCACGTGTCTGTTCACTGCGGACATTATTATCGATTCCGTTACAGGGAAACTGTCTTTAACGTAATGGCACGCTTGTAAAGTGTTACAATCGCGTGCCAGTTACGATGATTTCGCGAACAAGGAAATCATTCGTATTTACGGTGTACCTTAAAATTGAATTGTAGCCTTTTTAAAATCAAGTCTTTATGCTATAGAGTAAAATAGTATGTTTGATGTATCGTAAACGCGTTTATGTATATATGTATTATGTGTTATGTATGTATACTATATGTACATGTAGCAACATCGAAGAACCATGGCACGGCGCGCGACGCGTCTCATTGTCGCGAATAAATGACAGAGCGTCGCGTCGTGTCGCGTACAATTGATCTCCAATGCAGAAATTAAGCTTTAAAAGTTGCCGATTATTTCCATGCGAGTAAGAGAAGGCGTCTGAACAGGAAAAAATAAATGGTAAAATGTACACGTCGAGGATGATTCGAATGTGCATATGAAACAAGTGGATTTCATCCAAACGTTAAGTTTTATTTGTTACGAAGATTTTAAGTCTTCACGACAACTTATGAAAAGAAATATAAGAAGCTGTGGCTCTTGTTTATTGAAGCGTCTCGAATTTCAAGAGAAATCTTATAGTGCTCATAAAGTCGCTAAAAATTTATTGCAATAGAGTATAATTAAAATTTACAGCGGAAAATCTGAAATGGTGTCATCAAAGAGAGGACAAGCAGTTTATGATAATTGCTGTAATTAATGGTATCTTCATTCGATATTTTTTAATGTTATCCACTGTGACATGTCTAAATATTTATCTACAGAAATAAAAACTTCAACCGTCCGCTCGTTTTATGGTATTCTCGTAAATTAAATGGAAGCGCTAAAATCCAAGTGATTGGGATAGATATCACGAACTCTTAAGTTTTTACTCATCAACCATTTAATATGGCCATATTATTATAGCACCTGCAATTTAATATGATAACAATTAACGTTTCACTTACGATA
>NW_017147676.1:26598-39518 GCF_001652005.2 Ceratina calcarata | reverse complement strand
TCACATGTTAGAATCTATACAACCAGTACTTCTTTCGTTAAAAATCACGGAACTGCAATGACGTTATTCGAGCATCGTGGTTCACCTGTGAGGTCATTTGACAAATTGAGTGCTGACAGGTTCTCGCGATTCAGACATCCGGCAATTTCCTAATATTACGTCTTCGCCGAGTCGTCGAGCAACTCGTGTTCTCATGCATGACTTTATTGTCGGCCGAGATCGCTGAATGAAATGGCAGTCGTATCATGTCTTATAAGTATTCCACTTGACTCGGCATAATCCCGCGACGGATCGTTTGTTCGTGATTCAAACGACCGATGTTAGATCACTATTGGCTCGGTGAACTTTAAAATATCCAATGAATTACTTGTGAATATCGTAGATCCATTCACAATCGAACTATATACGAAATGCGCATAATCTTTTTATTTAGTCTATTTTAAACTCAGTTAACATACATAAGACGAGTCATACAATCGAGCAGGGGTAATCTTACATGTAAAAATGAGTAGAAAAAAAAGAAATAACATTTTTTCGTTTGACGTGAAAAAATCGAATTTTAAAATTCTATTTAGTATGTGTGTGCTCAGTAACTCTCGAGCCTGAGCACAATTTATTCGATTAATCACTCGCGAAATTAATGAACTCGAGTGAATTCTTCAAATTGTAATCACTGAAGTAAATCGAGCGACTAACCAATCAACTGTAGAACGCTTATAACGTTATAAACATTCATTAATAAGAAATAAGAGAAATACAATTTGCAATTGCTTTCATTTGCTTGAAGGAGAACAGAATTTGATACCAGCCCTCAACAAATATAATGATAGATGAAATTCATATTCGTATGGTTTATTAAAGTATAGACAAATACTTTTGTTAGCAGCTGTACACATAGGACACAATATGAAGTTTCATCACGGTTCAAGTATTACGAAATTCAATTGCCGAGCGAACATGAGACAGAGATTCAGTGGCATTATGCGAGTTAAGCCTAGAGAATAAAGTAGGCGAGAGGAAAACTGAAGGGGAAACTTCATAAAGTATGTACAGTAATTTCAGGTCAGCTTTCTCGCGTTTTCGTGGGCAAACTAATCTGCGATATATAATTAGCCTTAGGGACTAACGTGAACGGTTCATCTAAATTTAGTCAAATGCAATTATAGCAGTCTAGGTGGCCATTCCATCCTTTTCAAGTGTTTGGCAAACCGTGATTATACGAGCCTCTATACGTAGTGAGTCACACAAGGGTTGATTGTAATCCTTCTGCCCGTAGGTGCTCTTCACGAAACCTTTTGTTCTGCTCTCCCTCATCGTCCACCGCTAATTTGTATACCTTACGATAATGATATTAATTATGGCTCCTATTGAAAAGTAAATATGGATGAAAAGGAATCCTTTATGAGCTGACGAGTACATGAATCATTAGATTGACAACTCTTGCTTGTATTTGTGTCATTAAAATGTCATTAATAAACTGTGAATGTTTGGTAAAATAACACATTTATGATATCAGTTTAAACAACGTGTTTTAAATAAACATTTATTTTATTATTAAAACATTGAAATATGTATTCAGGTTTCGATATTCTGCATAGTTTTGTGCATTACACGCAGCATTTATAATTTTTGCACAGTCTTCTTCCTTAATGTTGTTGTGTTATTATGATATAATTGCGGAGCATTATTACTACGGCGACGTGATGTAATTCTGATAATTAACATGATCTCGGAGGTCGAATAATTATTCGAGAGCTATCAACACGGTCGTGAACTCTTCTCTGATTATTTAGTCGATTCGTTTTACATTGAATCACACTGATTGTCATGTTCCATTCTGTTTACAGGTGCACGAGAAAATGCACGTGAGGTCAAGCTGACGTTGGGGCATGGAGACCATGCAAGACAGCGGTGGGCTGCAGGTCGATGGCTCGAAAGGAAGTGCCGCATCGGGTTTACCCACCTTGAAAACCGTCAATCAATTAAAAATAGTGGAAAGTAGTGATGACAGTGCGAAATTGCTGACTGATATTAAATCGGAGATGGATCCTTACAAGGAGTTGGAACTGTACCTCGCCAAAGTCAATGTGAGTCTCTGAAAACGGCTATTTTTTTAATATAATATTTCGATGGGCAGTTGAAAGACAATATTCCTATAACTTAAATATATTATAATTGAAGTGATGATATAGATAATGCAAAGTATTCAACATTTCATGTTTGTCAAATGTTATAATTTTAAGTTTAACCATTTTCTAATATTGTCTTTCAAATGTCTTCCAAATTTTTTTCATTTTGAAATGTTACCAAAATTGAGTCCTCTGATATTGATTAAGGATATCGATTATTTTATTCAACCATGATCGCAATGGATGTTTTGAATGAATTGGTAATGCGATCTATACGACAACAAAAATTATTTAACGATGAGTTGGTTATGAACTGATTATATAATTTCGTCGATGTTTTCGCTATCGCAAAAGCATGCACAACAAATTGAACATAACGCGTGTCGTTCACAATTCCACGTTATTTCTTTGTTTTCTACAGATTCTCTTTTTTCTTTTACTTTTGCTTCTTCTTTCTTTTATCTTTGCCTCGCGGTATAGTCGTTTTACATTTTAGAGATCTCAGATTACAGAGACAAGCACGCCTTGAATAACATCCTAAAACGCAAGCTAATTTTATATTGACGCTTGAATCCTCACGTCACAAATTATACTCTTGAATACATAATGAATTATTCTACTTGCTGTAAAAATTATAAATAAGCTTCTTTAAACTTCTTCGATAATATTCGTATGCGTAAAAAGTATTTGATACGAAACTTCAATTTATCTGAATCATCAATTCTCTGTTATTTTTTCTCGATCATGATAATTCCTTGAAATATAATTTGGATTTGAATTTCAAGTCTGTATTCTGCATCGTTTAAGAACCGCGCCGTGTCATCTGTATCGAATCGCGAGCAAACGATTTTGTGATCACCACTTATTAGCTCGTTGGAATTCCTCTTACTTTTGGTCGGTCGCCTAAATTGGTACACCTGTCCCAGAATCTCGACCCGCCGAATTAAACGGGCCGAAAGCGAAGTAAAAAAATCACTCGCGACCGGTTCCCATTTGCGGGAGAATCAAAAGGTTGTACGCAGCCGCGCGTACACGGGATGCCCCGTGCAATTATTTCTTCCGGAGCATGTCGGTGCGCTGATGTAGCTTGTCTAAGTGGCGTGTAGACGATGCGGCGCGGCGCATCGCCCATGCACCAATGCTTGTCGATGCCCTGATTGCGAGCTTCGAGCACCGATATTTATGCTGTTCGAACGGACGATCGTCTGACGCACACGTTGCCATGCGCTGGGCGCAACTTTATGAACGGGTCGACGCGGAATCATTTCGCCATGCATTCCTCCCACTACTACCACGGTATCACGAATCGGAAATGTTTTTCTTAATTTAAAACGCTTTACTGATTCCGTTGCACATGGGACTAATTTGTTAAATGTACGAGAGAAATTATGGAGTTAAAGAGAATTCTATTTATTTAGTTTCATACATTTGTTGCAGGCCAAGATAACTTAATACATTTTTAGATAAATCAATAATTAATTATAGTACATAAAGTGTCTTACGATACACTCGACAGTCTTCGTGTATGAAAGGTAAATGAAATTGTCTTAAAAATCTCTATCAAATGATGCAAAAAAATGTACATAGTCCCTTTTGAAAAATGAATTTAATCATTGTATCTCATTAAACAATAACCAAAAAAAATTCGTTTCCATCAAAAGACGTATTCCCTTGAATCATGCAAGTTCCATTTAAAAATTTTTATCCGTTTCTCATAAGTTAGAAAAATAGAGGACTGTCCAGTGTTTCATGTATAATTTTACTATCACTCTATATGCTTGCTTTCGCCTCATTCTACTTATTGCTTACTCCTCTCTTTCGCATTCGTCCTCTTTCGTTCGCATCATCTTGCCCAGTTACAAAATTATTACATTGTGTTAAACCTCGTACTGTAGAAATTAGATAACAGTTAAGAGCGTAGCTGTAGGTAATAAGATTGATGAATCAAAAATAAAAATAGTACCCAGACACAAGTGCCTTGCTCGTATAAAAAAAAGGATCTCTGCGAAGTCTCAGCCGTCAGATACATCCCATCCTTCGCACGTTCAATCTCACCAATCGAAGAGATTTGGTCAAGGTTGTTCTTTCAGTCAAGTAGCTCCCCACAGAGAGAGAAAGAGAGAGAGAGCGAATTCAGCCTTTCAATCTTGTATATCGTATTCCGTGTTTTTCGATTGCTCGGTAACGGCAGCCGCCTCTCGACCCTTCGTGCACGGATATTTCGTAGCACGAAGGAGTAGCGGGGGAAGCGACGTCCGAGGTCAAAGGCCAGAGGCTGACGTGAACAAAAATGACTTGTGTGGGCTTCGTTGGTTTCCCTCCGACTTTGCGCGCATGTACTCCGTGAACCCTTTCGGTTCGCACGATCGCGGGAAAGCGACAAAAAGAGCTTGTGTCATCGCGCGCAAAAAGTCGGATCCGTTTGAGTTTGAGATAATTTTAGATTAACGAATGACGCAAAACTATACGAGCTCTTTCCTTCCAGTTACATAGTCAAGCATTTACGATCCCATAACCCGACAGAAAGACATGAATTAATTGCTTTACGGCTAATTAATTAAACGATTACGTTGCACGGGCGAAATTAATGGGACAGATGTTACTTGCTGAAACTGACAAGTGTGCCTCAACAATGGTCACGCTCCTGCCGAGAATTATGTCCTGAGATACTATAGAGGTAGCCCCCAAATGAGGTCGACGGAAAACTGATAGCAAAGTAGTAACAGTTTCAATATGCTTTTCAGTAGTTTCATATATTTCTTCTTTCAATGCATTTACTAGAATCAGTATATTATAAATTCTAAACTTCTCTGAAGTTTTAATTATGAAAAACAGAAACTGTATGCATTGTTACATGAAATATCTAACTTAAAGTTAATATTTTTGTAAGTAATCGTTTTATCAAAGTAGTGAATTGTGTCTTAAAAGAAAAGTTTACGTAGGTTAAACGTAATTCCGTGTAACATACAATTCGTTTGAAGCTAGTGGGCAATTAATTAATGAAAGTAATTCGCCGACCGTCCGACTGAAGTAATTGCTTAAATTAATTGGTCGGCGAGCATTGCTCGTCTGTAAGAATGCAGTGAAGAAATTCGCGGCGAGGTTGGTTCTCAAGTCCTGCGAACGGAGTATATCTATAAACAGTCTTCCTTGATTCTCTGTTACGGTTAAAATGAATTGACCCATCCGGTTCGACGTAATCTGATCAGTACTTATTAACGAATTCTAAAGTTCAGGTCGGTTCAGTTTCGGACGCACCAAACTGAGTTAATTCTGTCGGTTTATTGATCTACTGAATGCTCAACCTCGGTGAATTCGAATAATTTTCGATGCAAACTTGTTCTGGCTATAAGTATAAGTAAATGACACGTGAAGTAAATTGAAGAATTTTTGCGTGTTTCAATGTGTCTAACTTTTTTATGCTTTCACTGATTTTTATGAAATCTTGTACATACATATAACATATAATTAGATCTACAAATAGGATATTTCAAGTTTTTATTGGAGACTCTAATAGAAAAACTAAAAATCCTGTCCTATTCTTTCTTTTTTCCTCATCGAATTTTTTTCAATTTCCTGTTAGATATTATTTAATAAATCAGGCCTCCTAATATTTCAATGAAACTGAAAATGTTTGATCCGATATTACAAATGTTATTCTATTTTGAAGTGAGTCCGGATATTAATGGGAGTCACTTTATATAGCAAAATCAGAGTATAAAATACTTAGGATACTTGTAATTTTTTGTGTAGATTGTACAACCAGAACACTTCCTTAAGGAAGATGTGCACTAATTACGATTACGATGACTTGTGATAATGATTGCTCACATTTCCTGAAAATGTTATTTGCAGCGAAACCGTCTTCGTTCTGCGAATAGAATTTCTTAAGAATTTTAATTAGTTAAGTTAATGTCACGTGACTCATCTATTTTAAGAACCCCGTAAATTGTCATAAGAATTGTGACGATCAACCTCTAAGAAACTGACACTACAAGAAAAATGGGTATTGCATGCTCGATGCAAACTTAGAATACTTTTTATCGGATATATATTCAATTATCGAAATTCCACAATCACGTTCTCTCACGTGCCTCGGAAAACGTGCATATCTGGTTGTCGACACCAGATTTCTTTTATCAACAACGGACATTGATCAATGACTTCCTATATTTGTCGCGTAAAAACGTAGAAGAATTCAGTGTTTGACGCCTGAAGCATTGGTATAACGAGCTGGAATGCTGTCCGAGGTAAATTAATTAAGTAGCCAACGACTGGAAGGTATTGCAGAGCGATTATGCCATTTAGCGAAGATTGTTAAGGCGCGGGAATGTGTCAGCGATCAACTCTTATTCCTACGCAATTCACGCCTCCGTGAATGCAACCGAGCTACTTGTTTGAACCGCGTAGGACAGACAAGCCGTGTAACAGATTGTCCCGGTGCCGGTTACCGGCTCAAGATTATTGCTTAATGATCGTATATCGCGAGAAAATGTTTGTGGTTAAACGATTGGTAACCGCGGCTCCGACAGATCCTGGGACGCTCACCTGGCGTAGATGAGTCAGTAGGTCGCCGAAAGCGAGCTCACTTCTTACGGCCCTTCCGCATGGGTCCGCAGGTACCGAACCCCCATGCGGTACATATGTTGCAGCACGCGTCTCGATCGGAACGATGAATCGCAATCATCCGTAGGATTTCGTTGAATTTCTCCGAGATTCCGCGAGTGAAAGTTCATTTCTGGTTCGAGATTGAACGATACCAGTGAATTGAGCAATTGAAGGATTGTTTGGATTTCCGAGGAAGGCGTGTTTCGCGGCGAAGTATCACAAATATTTCCGACAATTCCTCGGATCGCGCTTGCCCCTTTCTTGTTTGATTTCTCAACTATTATTAGCTTGTATAAGAGTTATCAGTAAATCTCGTATTTAGTAACGCGTAAAAAGTGTAAATCGCACAATCTGCAACTGTTTGTTAGCAAAAGTATGTTAATCCTGTAAATGGAATTAAAAGGCGAAAGAGAAAACGTAGATTCGTCGATTAGTGTGTACAGGTGTAAATGTGTTTGCATCGGTATTAAAAATCGTGTAGATTCTCGATGGCTACTTTTGGGAATTGCGTCACGCGGCGAAACGAAGAGCGATTTCTAGACTGGTCAAACGTGATGAAAAATCGTAAACGTGTTTTGAGAGACTTTTACAGTTGTGTTTCGGAGAATTGATGACGACCAATCATTTCATCCGGTTTCGCATATAAATCTCATCGAGCACGCGGTCGCCACACTGATGCAGCAATCGATTGGTGGTAGTCGGAAAGGTTGTTACATCGGGCACGATGCCCGACGCATAATTTAGTTACGCACGATCGGCGTGTACATCTCCGGTTGATGCGCGTATCTGCGGAGTTGTTGTAAATCGTTTGACCCTCGGCGACTAAATTAGAAAATGATGTCTATGTTAACCCCGTGCAACATTTTCTAATACACGTCTATAAGAAGGTAATTCTGAATGCTACAGGATGATTACGAATGGTATCATAATCTCGCGAACGGCACTGGATTACTTATAGGAAAAAAGACTCTCATTTACGAGACAATCGTAATTGTGTGTTATTAAAATGATGTTGTAAAACACCAGAAATATCATTATTGATTGCAGCTGCAAACTTTAGCATCTACTCGTAAGTACATTCTGCAACTTACTGGTTGAAAGCTTTACACCTAGCCTACACGCGTACTGATTGTATTGCATTGCACGCGCTTCTCAGATAGACTACGAATTCGCCTATCACGTGTTAATGGAAGTCATTCCAGCGTACTAATTACTATAAATTGAAAGGATACATCTTTCTTATTAAGAATTTCTCCTGAATCAATTGAATCAGGATTTAGCCAATAAAAATAAACTTTTCTTCGCGCACACATGTTCTTTACTGTTTGATTTCAAACTTCGACGAATGACAATTTTCTTAAATTTTTTCGTACACATTGTATAATAAATTAAACCTTCTAACATACGACAGAAAATTAAATTGTTTGGTTCAATATTAAAAAAATTATTCCGTTTTGAAATATGTTCGAATATTAATGGGAGTCACTGTAAATGATTGCAAAGGAAGTTGTATTAAATTCAATCAACATCTGCTTACGAATTTACAATTCGTTTTCAAGTATCAAGCGTGACTATGCTTTTTGCCTGAGATATACGAATCAAATAAAAGTCAACCGGACCGAATATAACGTCGAGCTACCTCGATCATGAAAGAAGCTTCTATGGGTGAGTTCTTACGATCAGTTCGTATAATCCGGATTCGTCCGACGGCTTACAATCTCAATCAGCCCCTGCGACATAAGGACGCGAATACATATATTCCGCGGTCGAATCTGTCCATGTGAAAACTGCGCGTACTTACGTGTTACCAAGATCGGAAGATAGCTATGCAGATAGAGCGTCGACCGCGCGCGAGAACTGCGGCCGCAGCTTCGCGTCTACGCTTTAGGTCGCCACGTTCCGTTCTGATTATTATCCGCAGCCTCGGACACGACGCGGGTGCTATCGTACATCCGAAACGCGAGAAACGTATTTGCATCGTCTCCAACGCCCTCGACCACGCTGAGATCAACCAACGTATCGTCACTGATCGTTTCCAGTTTTGAAAAAAATCGGCATAACCGGAGAATGAAATTCCGAACGAGAGTCGCGTGGAACGTTGACCATGATCACATACAAACTTGGTGTGTATTGACCAGGACAAAATGGTTTTGAGGTGATTTCACGATCATGTGAAATATCCGTGCACGTGTTACTAGAATGCAGTAGCTCGTGAACAGACGTGGAAATGAAGCAGACGCGTACGAGTAAATTCGCGAACAGGTTGCGGTTTGCATAGGAAATATCTGCAGTTTGCATGAAACATGTAACCGAGATGTGTAGCGTCAAAATTAAATACAATGCGTGGGTATTATATTGGTACGTCGTGTACGGATTCAGGTTCGTTCGTAAAGTTTATATGTATAAAGATTGACAGCGATTCAAAATGCAAACACTGCAAATTTTTATATATTTTTATATAAGGTACATTAATTCCATGTATCAATAGAAATTTCGTGTTGATTTTAGATTCACAACTTTTGAACTACATAGTTTGTTCACGGTATTTTTAAATTTTACTCTGCGGCATTAGTTACATATACGAGGTGTGCAAATTAAGTAATGAGACTGATTTTCCAATTTTTTTATTCGAATAGAATTACAATTTAATATTGTGTCCTTCAAAATAAGTTCTTTGGGAAGCCACATAGCGTTAAAGATAGTTCTTCCAATCCTCATAGCAGTGCTGGAACTTGAATTCTGAAATAGCCTTCAGCTGGAATAAAAAAATTGAAAAAATCAGTCACTGTACTTAATTTACACGCCTTGTAAATGTCTTTAAAAAGTCACATAATTTGATTGTATCAATGATGTCATATAAAGTACTCGCTAATTCTTAAGCCGACATTTCGATTCTTAGGCGGTCTAAAAGTTAATAATCCAAAGTGAAACTAAAGCATTTTGACAAGCAGAAGTCTTTCTTTTGTGGTAAGCAGAGATATGAGCTGTCCAACAGTCGCGAGAGCTATTAATTGTGCGACAATTACCTGTTAGCTTATCTCGATGCTTAATTTATGGCGCATCGACATCTTCTGTTTTATCTTCAAACAAATGGCATAAATCATGAACGCGGAAAGAATCGCTGTCGGGAGCACAAGCATCGGGGCCACCGAAGAGAATTCCAAAGAGGTTTGAGATACCAGGAACCCTTTCGAGTTATCCAGCCGGATGTCATTCCGTATTCCAACATTCTCCCCTGTTGTCGCGCTGAGGCGCCGCATTCTAACTCCTCGGTTCGCCCATTTTGCATCCGAGGATTTTATCTGATGACGTTACACGTCACACCAGTAGACTATTTATATCGTGATATATTTGTACCGCGATGGTTGGATCAAGTTCGATAGCAATATTAATCTATTCAGTCGGTAGTACATCGTTTTCAGTGATTCTGCTCAAAACAAACATTCCCTGCGCTATGGCCTGTTTTCAAGATTCGCGAAACCGTCGGAATAACAAGTCGGGAATTATAAAGTTTTTTGCATTTTTATAGAACGATGAGAAGTTCAAGTATCCTGTTTCATAAAAAGAACGTTTGATTTTTCTCGTGATTTTTATGTTTCACTGCAAAGCACAAGTAAATTGAATATTATTACCGGAAATACGAGTTCCTGTCGCTAGATTTATTTAAATTAAATGCAGTGCGTTCTGAACCTTTCAATAGATTAGGCAAATGCAGAATGCATATGATTGTAAAATGTTTCCGCAAGATCTGAAAAAAGTTACCCGTGTGCTATTTTTCTGAATTTTTATGCAGTAAAGCCGAATGATAAATCGCAATTTTACGTGAACCTAAGTTTCGTGGAAGTATAAACTCGCGAGGAAAAACCTGATGTCTCATTCTCATGATAAACAGGACGAGTCGATGCAAATAATTTCTTGAGAAGTTTGAACGTAAGCTACGATCCTTGCTTTTTAACGGTTAATAAATATACTTTGATAACTCATGGACTCGTCCATTAATCTTGCATAAAAAGAAGGTTCCATTGATTCCCAAGAAGCCTTCGTCTTAGTCCTCTTCTTGCACTCAGAAGGAAAGAATGTATTATGTTAATCGCCAAGATTAACATAAGACTCTTTTTGTGCTCAGTTGACGTAACCAGTCTTTACCTCAGCAGAAGCATCGTATGAGGAAGGAAAAATTAATTCCAAGTAATGACGTTTTGATTACAGTAACTGAGAGAAATTATAGTGTTTATCACGCGGATAATTACTATGTTATCATATTAGGTCAGTTCGGAACTAATGAAATTAATTCAGTCTGGTATGATATATTATAAAAATTTTCTAATATTCGTTAAATTCCTTACGGTAACTATTAGCGTTTTCTTTTTCTACAGATTAGCTAGGAAACTAAGGTTTCTGACAGTTAAAATAAATCTGATACCATAAATGTTTTAATTTGCATAATAAATTGTAGTCTAATTACAAGTAAAATTGTATGTGCAGGAATGATAACTGCCACGTGTAATGAGTAAGACAATTCATAATACCAGCAGCTAAATACATAATTCATTGTTAAATGATCAAGTAAATGTTTATCTAAAATACACCTTTTAAGATAATAGAATAAATGTTACATTTTGCATAAAGATCCGTAGTCCAGTTATTACTATTATAATGAGTCTCACAAATCGGTAATGAAACAGAGGTAAAAAAAGAGCAACCCATAGGAAGTTGTATCGCCAGGGCCACGTATCATTTCCAGTGTTACTTGAACACGATCTAATGTCCAGATGTAATTCATACGATGCGAGCCAGTCGCTGGGCCGCACGCTGACTCACGTATTTATTAATCCAGTTGAAATTACAGTGTTTTAATGACCTATCGTTTTTAACAACTTCAGCCTCCACGAAAATTCGACTTGTGCCTGACACTAATCGCTCGCATAAAATCGAGTAGCTGCACTTATTACTAATTGTCAAATCGAGAAAAATTTTTACAAGATAAGAACGTTATCTAATTTTATTATTTGAACACTAATTGCTTTCCTTACTAAATTTCATTTGATCTGTATATACTGTTTTAATATCATTATTGTGCAGATTAACACATAAACGTTCACGTATTTATATTTATCCGAAAGTTATGTCATTACAATTCACGACTTATAATCACTGATATGTGTTCGTTGTTTTCCCGCTGATATCGTTGCTATAAACAGTAATGCATGAGTCGAACAATTAATAAACAAGCGATAAGTCGTATGTTAACCATCTCGTTCATTGGTCGATTTTCAATGCATAGTAATGAAAGGTTAACAAAGGCAAGGGACTCGCGTTCAGCATGGCTCGATCTGCATTGAATAGCTGAAATCAGCTTAAACGTTATCACGAAACGCGACACATGTAGTGGTCGCTGCCGATTTTTTGCAGTGTAAGTATTATAATTGCTCGATCAACATCCAGCCATTCAGGTTCGTAGCGTATGACTCACTCTCCTCTTATCACTCTCTTAAACGATTGACTCTGTAATTCAATAAAGATTCGTATGATGTACAATCTTTAATCCAAAAAAGCAACTTCAATGTAAAACATTTTATTTCGCATTTTGATCTTTCTTCTTTTTTCCTATATAATTATTTGTCAGCGGTTTAGATTTGTTTGAATTCAAGCAGAGCAAAGAACAGAAATCGCGTTCCTGGGCATTCGAGGGAAAGGACGTGTACGGCCTTGGAATTCCTACGTAACGTTCAAGTTCGCATGCAAATCTGTAGCGAATAACGAGAGGCTCTCGTGTACGCTCGGAGGTGGGACGTAAATAAAATCGTAACGCGCGAATAACGCGGTATATGGGTAAATAGGGCGACTCGGAATGGGACACGGTAAAATACACCGGACACGGTATGTGCCTCCGAGTAAAATCCTCGGGGATGCTGCCCGTTCATGGAAAGTGCTATAAGAAGTACCTGCTTCGTGACCTGTCTCGTTTCGTGAACAGGTTTCATCGATTCGCAAATGTATACACACATTTCTGAACTTTATAGAAATTAGAATTTATTATATCATATTTTCATGAACCATAAAAAGATCGTGAGGATGTTCAAAAATAATTTTTTTATTTGAAGTTGTCATAATCCTCAGTATATTGTCATGGCACATTATTAAAGTTCAAGGCAGAAGCATAATCTCGATCCTTGAAAACTC
>NW_017147676.1:16824-25160 GCF_001652005.2 Ceratina calcarata | reverse complement strand
TTATTCAATTTTGTAAGGTGCACGAATAATGATGGACTTCACATTATGTAAATCATAAAGATACGTAAAAGGATAGATATGTAGAGTGCAAGAACGATCAGAAAGATCAGAGAGCCCGAAGATCAAAGTTTGGTGAACGCAGCTTGAGTAAATGCCTTGCATCGGCACAATCGGACAACGGAGTGCGCCCTAGCCCCTGTCGAGGAAGGAGCGTGCCCCGGGATCTTTAATTCGACGATGGTCGCAGTTCGATAGGAGAAAACAGGCCGAAGAATCGCTAACTGGATAATACGCGGCATTATGCTCGCAACGGTCCAAGTTAAATCGACGGTCGTGTATAAAAAAGGCTGGTTTTATCCGGAAAGAATCTCCCAATTAGGATAACGAATGGCCAGGGTATCCGGTGGACTTACCGGATTCGGTGACCGAGAATTAGCTGTTAGTAGGCGATCACAAACATGCTTGACTCGAATGCGTGATTGCTAATTTATTCAATGAACGTTTGCGATTGAACCTTGGCCTTCAATTTCGTTTCCATTGACTATCGGGGTCAATACTTGCAAACATTTTATTAAGATTTCGATAAAAGACAATATTGGATTCCTTATGAACAATAATAAATATAATATATAATAAATAAAATAATTTGTGATGGTGTATTGAAATATTTCAAACCACGTAATGCAAATTCAATACATGTTTGATACCTTGAGTCCATAATTAGGAAGAGCCTTAAATAAATAAATAATAGCAGCAGAGCTTTAGCTACATAATATGTGGATCCATCATACTTAATATCTATAAAAGAATATTATTCACTTTATGTGAAAAAACGATCGGTGAACAAAAGTAGGAAAAGACTGTGTATGTATGATCTATACACGTGTAGGAGTAGTGGTGGTTGACGCAGGGTTAATAACGATTTAATGACGGACCACCGAGGGTCGCGATCGAAAATTAATATTCAACCATATCAAGAACATTATCAGCGTGTCGTGTGCGTTCGAACGCAGTTAGCCTTGTGTCCAATGGCTTGATTAACGCGCGAGCCGAAATTAACCTTGCACTTCGACGGCCGCGCAACCTTGCCAGAAATGCAGAATCCTTCGCCGGCCAATGACCGTAATGTCGTTCCCTCGAATTCCTCAATGATTTCTTTGTGCCATGTCGGGCTCCTCCTCTTTGAGTACTTTCACTCTTCATTTCTCGGCCTCCCAGCCAGGTACACGTACACGTGTACGCATACACATTGGCTTACCGCGCGCGTGTGCGTACGTATCTGCGTGTGCAGGACTACGTCTTTCGCTCGTGCTGCACCGTGCTGTCCACGTCCACACATGGGAACTGAGCATGCGATTGTGTGGGTGGAATTGTATTGTGGGACTGCTGTATATCCGGCTGGGTGTGTCGGATGCGTTCGACGGACTGAAATTACATTCGTATCTCGTTAATTTTCGGCTCCGTCGACGAACCGAATTCTGGATGATCAGCTTCAATTTGTTTGGTTTGGTCTCAAGACATCAGGTTTAGTCGTTCAGGTTTTAGTTAAGGTATAGCGTTAAGAGAAAAGCAGAACAAAACTTTTAATCTGGGTTCGTAAGGAAAATTTAATAAAAATTGGTTATCATTATTATTATTATGTGTAATCAAGTACAGCGTCGAAGATCGCAATTTAGGGCTTTTTAAATTCAGTAACGGTGGGGTACAAAACATAGTTTAATAAATTAAAATACTTTCATCTGAATATAGTAAACGAAGCGGCTGTTAGCTTGGAATGGTTCGTATTGAGAAATGATAAGACCTGTAAGTTAGCCCGTGTCGCTTTAATGTTACGCTTGCCGGGACGAGCGTGTAGAATGTTGTATAACACGAATAGAATTCTCTTGGCGGGAGCTTGTTTTTGAGGAATGCGAAAGGAATGCAAAGGTGTTTCGAACAGGCGTTTAAGCCTTTTAATGCAGACTGCCAAAGTTGTACCTACGCGAGTAATACTAATAACAGTTTGGTATATGCTATGAAAATGAAGATGTAAAAATTCTTTAATGACAGAAACATATTAAGAAACAAGAAGAGCATGAATTAATTACAGAAAGGACTGATATCTTATTTATACTTCTCCTCTTGTTTACTATTTAGATAAAATATTTCTACTAATTTTGAATATTATTAATATTATATTTTCCATAGTTTGCATGTTTTTGCTCTGGTATTTAAGAGATTATGATATATAGGATATTCCAGAATGCATGGCTTTCCCCTGAGGGTGTGAAAGAGGATGAAATTCCGAGTCAAAAGTTCCTCTTTCACTACTAAAAGATCAGTGCCTATGCATCGGGTGCGTTCAGCGGAACCAACAGTTGTCCAACATGTTGGGAACCGAACGGTGATCAGTTTCCGTGTCTCAGTCTATTTCACCGAACTTGTTGAGAATTTCTAACTGAGCGAAAAATCACTCAATAGTTGCGCAACTATTGATTCCACTGAATGCACCCAATGCTCGATCGGTAGATAAAAATACCGATTTCAATACTGTCGGGTAGTAATTACTATTCTATTAATTGTCTGCCAGTCTGGTAATCAACGTGGGCAACCTGAATATAAATTATCGTGTAAAGTCATGTCATTAAAACAGCAATTGAAATCGTTAACAGTAACGAAAACTAGGAATCCGAGTTTAGTCTGTTGTGGCTTCATTGATAAACGAGTAGTGCTCGACCCGATTGAATCCAAGTGCAATCGTACGGTGGTATATGTAGTAGTGTATTTCTTCAACGTGTAACGATGTTGGTATATAAAGTATGATAGTGGCCACGTGTGCGAGCGCGTGTGCGGCACATCTCGACTCTCGACTTTATGAATGGAAGAATCCGATGCGTCAGTATATGACTTGAATTCACCGTTTCCCGGAACGCGTTCCTCTAAAATTTTGCTCGAAAATATGTGCAAGTTTACGTCAGTTTTCGTATGATCACGTGTTGTCCAAATTGCAGTCGTTGAGGAAATAAACTTCGATAGAAGAGCGTTACTCACAAAATTGGCTAGAAACATGAGCTGATGGGAATACACTTTTTGATCTTATATAAGATTTCTGGGTAACTCTCTGAGAAGACGAAAGTTAAATCTCTTTACTTTCTGATTGTTACATAAGCCAGTTTGGAGTTTGGATGTACTTCATTTGGTCCATCCAAAGTATTGCTATAGTAGAACATTATTCTGACCACTTTCAAATAAATTGTTGAAATGTCTTATGCGATATTAATGTTTCCTCCACGTGGGTCTATTACGTATTCACTCGTACGGATCGAAATTATAATCAACAATCAGGCTGATGCCGGCTATTCGTCTTTCTGCTCTGTTTCGGTCTTCCTGGTGTCTGCAGAAGAAAAAAATGTCCACGCGAAAACAAAACAAAATCGCGAAAAATTACATGGCCGTCAAGGAGGGACTGGATCGCTTTCATCGTTCGCCGCGACGAAGCCGATTACGTCGGCGCTCGACTTACAAATCCGCTGGGGTATTTCCATCTTATCAGCATTGCAAATTGAAAATGCGACAGGCTGAGGCGAGACGGGCCAGTTTGACCATGGGAGAGGAAGAAGACGAGAAGGAAAAAGAAAGAAGCCACATTTATTCGGCCCCGGGTGAACCCCGCACCGAGATTAATACAACAAGTCCCGAGTTTCGTTTTGTAGGTTCACTTTTTATAATCGACCATTGTGCCTTTATAGGAAGTCGTTCTGAGACTTTACATTAATGCTACTTCGATGAAGTGGAATCGAAATAAATATAAAAATCCGGATTTGGGAAAATATATGCTTATAATCAAATATACGTAGCCATATTAATGGTAATGAAGCTGCACGAATTTGTGTGAAGAACTCCAAATGAAGAACTCCAAATGTTGTGTGAAGAACTCCAAATGATTTTGATATTTATTCTTCCAAATTAGGCATTTGAGCTTAACATAATAATATTTCTTACGAAAATTTGTCATTGCGTTAGCTTATAGCCAGGACAAGCTTAAGTTTCATCGCGTACTTTTTATACAACGAAGGCGGCTTGTCTAAAGATCAGTTATTCACGGGACCCAAACATGGTCCCATCGTTTTTCCCCGGTGTGAATGACCTCGTGCACACGAGCGACGTCGAAATTAATTCGCCCCCTGCGCTTCGGCTGACAGCCAGCCAGCCCGGGATACACCCGTTTTCTCTTTTTCCTAGCCAGCTGCAACGCGGATGTATGCACATAACTGGCCGTGCAGAGCAGATGCGGCGAACCGATCCGGGTGTGTGGTTAACTCGGAATTACAACCATTTAGCGGCATCGCTGCGTTTCATGGCAGTTTCACGTCAGCAATTTGCTCGGAACGAGCGAGCCGTTGTCGCGCATAGCCCTGGTACTCCAGTTCCGTCGTTAATTCGTGTGCGATCGGTGTATATCTTCCCGCGGCGTATTTCTCTCCCATAAAGGAGAACTTTATGGGCCGTGGGTGGTTACTGATAACTCTCGTTAACGCTCGCGAGCGTCCTTACGCTACACGTGGCGAACCGATCGTCTCCACTAGACGTAGCGTCGTTTTTTTTCCAAGCTTATTTTCCATCTCGCTTCTGCAATTGGACACGAGAATTGGTCGACTATTTTTATTATCAGGCATGCTTCTATTATAAAAACCATTTTTGTGGATAGAAAAAAGTGAAGAGAAAATCATTTTCGTTGAGGATAAGAATTAGGTATCTACGTCAATGATGCGTGATAAACTTCGCATCTTCTGACCGAATTGCGTACATGACAATCTCCAAAGAAAAATATCGTCGTACGTCACGTAGACGATTCCGTGACGATACGACGCATAGTTCTCGGTTTCTCGTAGACTTGCGTATGCGTGCAATCATTCGAATGCGGACACACCCTCGATCCTCGCGAAGACTTTAAAGAACGATGGCTGTTGTTCGTTTATTTACGAGAAGATCGATGGGTCGCTGCTGTTCTATAGCAATTATGAAGGTGTTTTGTGGCGTGGCCGATCATCGATAAGGCAATGATCTCGATGTGAGGGTAGCATAAGTACGTAGGCGATTATGAGCCAGCTCTGATGCAGATGGTGTGTAGTAGTGATGTTATGTCATCGCTGGAGGCACGCTGGCCTCTCGTTTCATACTGTTACGTTACGTTTCCTCGGCACGGAACTAATTCATGCTACCTGGCTCGAACCACCCTGTTCTATATCTTGTAAAACTGTTCTTTGTCGTGTGTCAAATACTGTGTTCCGCATCACAGTCAAACTGAACATGTTTTTGACCTAAAGAGAAACTCGTTCTTTTGGTAACGTTGTATTTTCACGATAGTTAAAGTAGGATCAATCCTTAGTAACACTTATTAACATAACGTTTGTGTTCATGCTGTAAAGATAAAATTATATTATTCTATATTTTTAGAACACGTTACTTTTAATATTTTAAATTATTATTAAACTATAATATTTTTAGGAATTCTTGTCAAATTAAAACTGATTTTATGTTTGTATTAGTAATAATAGAAAATTGTAAAATATATTTTTTTAGATTCATTCTTTTATTTAGATTATTCATTTTAGATATTTTTTTAGAGTCATTGTGAACACTTAGAGAGACGTGACAATGTTGTCAAACCACACACGCAAAATTTAATTTTCCGTTTTCTCTCCATTAGTTTCATATTTTACATAATGACTTCAAGAAGTTTATTAAATATAAGGAAATGAAGAGAGAATCTTGCTTGGATGTATGGAAGGAAAGTTTGCTAAAAGAAAAGGTATTTCTAAAATGGAGAAAGCTCAAGAATCATTGACAAATAAGATGTTAAACAAAAGTAGTAATACTTTCTTATTTTCATTATATACCCTATTTCAGTATAAACTATGTTAGAAAACATGTATGTTGCTGGCAAACTTTAAATTCAAACTACATAGAGTCGAAATTCGAACCGATTCGTAATAACAGATTTCGAAATGTTACCAAATCATTCTTAGTTTCTAAAGCATTCTATCTAACAGATAATTTCGATTGTCTTAACGATTATTACTTCAAAAGTTTAAAGGATTATGTCTGTTTATTTAGTTCAGACTTTAATCTATCAGTGCTTTTTTAAAATGTTTTAAAATCTCTTGAAATCGTTATCGATAAGAAATCTTTCGTTTCTCCTCGAGCTCCCCTGTCATAAGAGCATGAGTTATATCCCTCGATTTTAATAATTATTTTCGCAAATATCTTTATAATAACTGGTTTTGAAACTTGCCAGATACTTTTTTCATATCTCAATTGATTCCTAACACTTTTGAAAAACTATAGAGTCACCTTAAAAGTGAAAAAGAGGAAATATTGCTTGATAATTGATATGCATGAAATTTACATTATAGTATTCATATACGCAACATACAACATACGCACGTATGTACGTGCATGAAAACTTTCAGTTTCAAGAAATGGCAGATGAACCTCAGCTGTTTCTTTGTACACCATTCGTTCAACATTCCATTTGTCGACTCGTCAGATTTTTCTCATTACTCGGCGAGACTAATGTCTTACGTATTCTCAAAGCCAGCGTGGATGATGTAAGATTACGTTTATCGTTACGCAGAAAGCGACACTTATGGAAAGTGGAGGAAGAGACGCATTATCTCGGCACATTTCCACTGCTTCACGTCTGTTAACAACATTAAATGCTTGATAATAATCGCTGTAGGCCCGTGTACACGCGATCGTTGCCGGTGCCATTTCCGTTAGCCACTGGCATTTGCCAACTTTCTGTCATCTATCGGTGTTACGAACCTTGGCAACTGTTCATTAAACCGATCTGAAATTATTTCGGTTCGACCCGATCGTTACTCCTTCTTCCATCATTCGCCTTTTATTATGAATATTTTGCCCGGCAAAATATTCGCGGCGAGTGACAGCAGATCAAGTAGACATTCTTGGAACGATAAATTCCGAAAAAGAAAAAAGAATTATCACATTCGCGTTTCCCGTAAAACATCTCTTCACTTATCATTTACCTCATTACGTCCACCGTAGCTATCTGTTTAAAGTATTCGTGTATCAGTCGCTTCAAACGTGATTGTGTTTATCCCCTTATCGGCGTGCACTCCGTTGCACGAGAAACTACGCTGCACTCCGTCGTCGACCTTGGGAACGTTGAGATATTTCCTAGAAAGAACCCTAAAGTCTCTACGCGCGGCGAGCTAATACGATAATCTCGGCGTATACTAGTTATCTGGCGTTGTCCCACAGTCGTCGCGTTGTCCCGGTATCGTCGCGTCGTGCCGCGTTGTCGTACGCGCCGGCATTATCGATTCTTTCCACGCGATTTTTCCTCGATAACAGTCTCGTCTACCCACCTGCTTGGCTATCGAAAGCTCACCGGTCCACTTCCTTGGAACGTGCTCGTATTTTAACCGCGGCCGGACAATATATGCACCGGCACGCCATGCTGGTGCAACGAGCTGCATGCGTTCCGGTGAAACCGCTGCGCTGTTGCTTGGAATATCTATCGACGTCCAGCACTTTATCGGCAGCTTTGTCGTGTCAGGAATGATAATGCCCCGCACCACGCACCCAGAACGTGTCGATCGGCTTCATTTTTTTAGCAGCCAGAAATCGTTGCGTTAATATCATTTAAAATAGTCTCTTTCCCTTAGAGACTTATTAGAAATCTTTCTAAAGTCTCTGTTGAAGTTCAAAGATTCTATTTTTTTTTTTTAAATAAAATATTATTTAAATACTTCTTCTAAAACTAATAAAAAATTGTATATAGGAATTATTGAGAATTTTTCGTTTCTGTTTCTCGTATAATCGTAATCGATAGCATTTCGCTATTTACTGTGAATATTTCTCGGACATACCAGAAATTGTTGGCCAGACAGTGCACTTTAATCCCTGAACGTTTTTCATTCGCAGCTGCGTGCCGATCTTTACTGCAGCATTAGAAAGTTATGCATATGCTTGTTATTGCACCTTTCTTGCGCTCTTATCACGTGGAACTACATTCTGAGAGACGATGTTATGCGCGAGGTATTCAACGTGTTTCGGTTTCGATCACGACAATATCAGCGACTTCATGAAGACGCTTAGATTTCAGCTATTTTTTGGATGTAGTTTGGAGTAATGACGTTAATTACATGCTTTCTAAATAGATAAGGTCACATTCATATTATGGTCAAACATGGTTGTACATAAATAATTAAATCTTTAATTCAAATGAAAATTGGGAATTAACCTTTCGATTTTTTATTCCGATTTGACTAATTAAGAATTAAAATTATTATTCATATTAGTTTAAGTGAGAGAAATTCGAATTAACG
>NW_017147676.1:13891-14844 GCF_001652005.2 Ceratina calcarata | reverse complement strand
TCAGCTAAAATAGAAAATATTTGATTACTCTCGATTTTTTATTTGAAAGCTTTGTAAAAAGAAAATGTTTTTACCTTCATGCATGAAACATCTAATAATTTTGTTATAATCTACGTATAATAATAATATTTTCAATCTTTTCTGATACTTTTATTTATTAAGAACCGAACAGAAGAAATGTGTAACAGAAAATGTAGACAGCATTCTTCGACGTTGAATTCTGTTGTGAAAAATGATCGATCTTCGGTTTGCAGATGATTTATTTTATTTTTCCAAAACTTGGTTAGATTTATAACCGATGCAAGATTTTCACCGACGATAATGTCTGCAGGTTCAAGGATCAGACACGAAATAATCATGGACAGAGAAGTTCGATCCTGCCGATCTCTATTCTCGGATTTCTCGATGAATTCACTACCTTTCCACCGTTTATCGAGACTTGCATCTAATTATTTTCTGACTTCGCGCGACCGGGACTCGACCGGGCCGTGTGCTCTATCTACCATGACGCCGAGAGAGAAACGTGTCGAACATGAGCGCGAGACGTCGCCGTCTTATCGAGCCGCTGTAAACTTTGTCGACGGGCGACGAGTTTCGCGAAACTTTAATGTTCCGATCGGCACACGGATAGCGAGCCGACGATTGGAAACTACAAATTATCCCAGCCACGCGACAAACAGCACGGACGATTTTTTCGTCACAGATGAAAGTTCCTTATTGTCTCTGGCCGAGGGAAATTAAAGGTTGATTCTAAATTCACGTTAGATAATTATCCGTGTGATTATTCGCGATTCGCTTTCACGACTTCAAAGCGTTGTCAAATGAATAATTGATTTATCCCTCATTTTAATTATTGCTTGAATGTGCCTTCAGATAGTTGTGCAATCAGATTCTCTCTTTACACCCAAAGCGTAAGATGAAATTCTCATTTTGTATATCATATCTGCTTTTAC
>NW_017147676.1:10360-12362 GCF_001652005.2 Ceratina calcarata | reverse complement strand
GGTTTGCTCTTAACTATAGAAATATCGAATTCCCAGAAAGAACTACTTATCCCACGTACTTGTGAACATTTGATCAAGATATCAGCTAGGAAATGATATCGCAATCGCGTATGTTTTCAACTGTTCATGTTGTCAATGGCTTAAAAAAAATGTATGTTCCAACGATTATACAGTTTTCGATTGATATCGATAATTGCTAAAACACATTGCACTGCGTGCAACGTTAAAATACGACGAGATTTATCGTTTGGTCGTTGATAGCGACTCGATTATCCCTGAGTGGACAGTGGTAATTTAACTAATACGCTTAAATTACGTAAGTCGGGATCTGGACCGATGCGATTAGATGGGAAACACTGTATTACGAGATTTATTTATTGCATTATGCCAACCCTCTCCGTGTACCATTTCAAGTTAAACCTTTAAACAGCACTAATATTCCATTAAATATGAATTTTATTTCTATATCTACATTGTATGTACATGTATGTCTTCCTGTTTCATAGACTTGGTTATTATTATTCTATTTCAAAGTTAAAACACTCTTTGTTTAAATACTCAACATTTATCTGTTTGAGTATCCTCTCAGTGTTTCGTGCTAAAAATTTTCTGATCTCTTGCTTCTATCAACCGCAATGGACGTTTATCGAAACGTCACATCGCGTTTGAAACTGGAAATGAAGATGCTGGCGCAGATGGACACTTAAAGAGAAAGTTGTGTATAAACAAGCTTCTGGTTGTCAGCATCATCCGCGTAGTTTACTCGTTCAAACTGAGATACATTAATCGTTCGAGTCTGGGGGTCGCGATCGGCGAAAACACGATTCGAGCGTGACTGCGAGGACGAGGTGAAAGAAGCGGAAAAGTTTCCTTCCATTTCTGGCTGAATTTAATCTCGGGGAAACGCTTGAGAATGCAATTAACGAATATTCTTGTGATTAGAATGCGGCTCGAAGAAAGTTCGTAAAACGCGCAACCTGCATTAAGATTGGTTCTTTTGTCACGGTTTTTCTCGAGCCATCGCGCCATTAATCCCGACCGGCGGCACAGCCTAGCCTAGCTGGTGCTGTTGCTCATTCTTCAAGTTACTCCCCGGCTGCAGAAAGGAAGCCGACGCGACGACGCGACGCGACGCAACGTGCCATTTATAGATGTATCACCGATACAACCGTTTTTACCCTATTACACTATAAATTAGGCTTACGATTAGAAAGTTATAAGTAGCCATGTGAACATACCCTAACGAGAGAAACTCTCTGTCGATTCACGTGACGTGTGCTGGTTTCGGCTCGAAGATTACGCATTCCAACAGTGGTAGTGGTAAACAGTAAGCTCGTGAGAAAAAGCTTAATCCAAAATAAGGGCAGGTGATAAGAAATAAATTATTGATCTGGAACTAATTGCTTTGTTTTTCAAGAGATTACACCTACACACGATTGTTATTATAATAAAAGCAAATTTTCCTTCTAAGTCTAAAAAAAAATGAATGGAAGCTATTGTGCAACAATGTTTTTATTATACGCTCTATATTTATCTCGTAAGTCTAATGCACTCGAACCACAGATATATTTATCTTTACCTCGTTACGCTATAAATTCATTCCTGGATTAGAAAGCTGTAAGTTGTTTATAGGAGCGTGCCCTATCGAGCGAAATTTTATCGATTCGTCTAGCAAATTATAGAATCGTCTGGCGCGAGACCCTGTATAATTGTACGTTACAATGACATAGTATTTTCACTCGATCTCGCTTAGTTTAATAAAAAACAAAACAGTGTGCAGATATTGACGTCGTTTGATTAATGGAAATTAAAAGAGCAAATTTGAAAAGGTTAAGTAAATAATTTAAAAATGAAGTGTGGCGTTGGCGATAAAATCAAGTTAATAAAAAAAGTTCTGAAGTTATCTAAATCATCGTGTTAAATTTTCGCCACTTTTTGGCATTTAGTTGAAGTAGTTCCAAATTCTTGTTTGAGGCTTCTCTTCATCATTATTCACAGACCG
>NW_017147676.1:4586-8419 GCF_001652005.2 Ceratina calcarata | reverse complement strand
GAATGAGATTGGTCATCCTTGAAAATCAGCCACTCGAGAAACCTACTCCAGAATCCACTAAATAAAATACGATCTTAGATGTGTACTGAGCTCGATTCAGCGACGGACAAACGTCTCGCACGGTTCGAAAGACTGCGTGGAACTCGTGGAAGGCACGTGGCGAGGCATAGGCTGGGTTGAAGGGTTACAGGCTGGTCGCGCTAGCATTTCTCATTAAAGGCACACAACCGCGCAAGAGCGGGAATGTCTCCGGGCATCCTCGTAACTCCTTCGCTGGTAACTTTCCTTCCTTGTTCCGCGATAAATAACTGCTCGGTTGGTCGCGCCTTCGGGCCGAACGCGAATCTTACGACGAGAAAGAGAAACGTCTTACAGCGCCGAAGCCGAGGCAGAGAAGGGTGAAAAGACCGCGTGGTATCACTCTATCAGCGTTCCCCGGTTTCAGGGTAAAGGCGATGTGATCGGATTATAGCTCGCGGACACGCTTTACGCCCGCCGAGAATTTATGCAGCGCCGCGCTCTCGCGAATAATTATGCGGGTCACTTGGGAGAGAATTACGTAAGCCCTGGGAGTTCTTTCATTTTCTGCCCGGCCAGGACTCTCTCTTTCTCCTTTCCCCTAGTCGTCGTTCTTGGAGTATAGAACGACTCACATTCTCCCGTTTCCTCCCCCAGGTCCGGCTACTATATACTTCCTCGATCTCTCTAATCGCATTGTTTATCGTTTCGGGGCACATCTGGCAGTCGCGTTTGGCGGATTCAGAGCGACCGGCGCGACGGGGATATCAATGAATGTCGTGCGCGGGCTACTTGCATCCATTTGTGGGTTTTTCGTGTAGGAGTTCATGCTCCGCTGATTTGTGCATGCCCGCAGCAAATCGCCAAGCTGCTTCCTTTTTATTCTTACTACGTATTCGATTGCTTTTGCTCTCACTGCCGCCGTTGCGAAACTTCCCCGGTGTCTCAGTAGTTGCTAAGGTGTTTTCTGATTGCAACGCATTAAGTCTCTTCTAATTTATATGGAGGATATTGGTTAAAGTTTACCCTTAAAACTACCCGATAACTTATTATTTTTATATAATTTCTTTTATTTTCTGTATTGTGAGAACAAAATCTGTTTCTTGTGCATCCATGTTGGATGGCAAAATTTTGACTTCACTTAAAGAAGTTAGAAAAACATATAAAATAATTTCATAAATCTTATTCCTCTGTAAATATCATTTTTCTTAAACTTTTGACAGAAATCTTACGGTTCATACACTCTTAACTACTCTTAGTAAATTGCATTTGAAATACTCTATTAATTTAAGTTAAAAGGAATAATTCCTTGAAGACAAGAAATTGTCTTATCAAAAAAAAGCAAAATCGCAAGAGTGCGAAACTTGTGTCTTTCAACAATTTTTTTTTTCTTGGCTGTCAAAATGTGTCGGCACTTCGGCAGGAAAAATGTTCAAATAATTCCTGGACTCTCGGACCGGGTCGCACGTCTGGCCAGCTCGTTTTGTTCTCAGGCAGCGTTTGTTGAGTCACTAGTACGTTATGTGGCGATAAAGTGTCGCAATACATCAACCTGCAACAAGTTATCGGCGAACAGGCAGTATTTCTGCCGGCAATAATTACTCCTGAACCGGGCATCGTTATATACACCAGGATAGCAATTAGTTCCATATACACGGCCGATTTCTAATTCGGAGTTCATTAAACATGACGCCCAATCATTTTTGTTTAATTCTGCGTTGTTGGTGTATTCGTTTAATCCGCACTGCGATACGCACACACGTTCAAGTATAATTGAGTCCTGTCGTCGATTTCTAAAATAACTTCCAAGAGTAACGTTGAAATAAAATACACACAATTATTGCCATTACTTTTTTATTTGCAAACGCAGTTAGGAATTGAATTATATTAGTGACCGGTCGTAGAAATTATTTCTTTTTTGCTGTCCTTCATCAAGTCTGACAATTTTAATTTGCATTCTTCTTGAAAGTAACCATTTTTTGTTTAACAACGAGTATCATTCACATAATTTGGATTATGGAGAAAGCTTAGTGTTCAATCTACAAACAGAACATTGTTTGTCAATAAGTTACGATTGTACGAACCCTTGCATAAAAACACTATACAAAATTTTAGAAATTTTGCGGGTCTATTAAAAAAGTTAGTCTTGAATTCTTATGTCGAGTGACAGAATTTTTATTTTATTTATAAAAAAATATGAACGCAACGATGGTAGAATTTTGTAATTTTGTATAATTTTTCATAGTGATGATTTAAGAATATTTTAAAGTTGAAATAATGTCAATTTCTAGGATATTATTTAAGATGTACAATAAAAAGTATGGAAAAGTAAGTATTATAGGACGTGTAGACAATGTAGACAGTTGCAAGTTGCAAGTCATGTACAGTCCAATCAAAAAATGCCAAAACTATGTATTAAAATATAAGAAATTATGCGTTAAAAATCCCTTATGACCGAGAAAAACAGGTCGAAGAAGTTTATAAACTTACTCGTCTGTAATAATCATTTTTTTCTGGTAGTTCATTATCATCATCAAATATTGGATATAGCTTCTTATTACATGTCTTAAACTTTTGGCAGAGATCTTACGGCTCATGCAACCTTAAGGAACTTACCTACGATCAGTTTAATTAACTTATGGTCTCTTTGTTTTTCTAATTTTCATGTCACGATCGATTATCGATTCCCGATCTGCAGTGTCCGATCTCATTTTGTTTATCGCAATTTATACAGAGTTAACGGTACTCGCTAATTATGAATCTGACACTGATAAGCATAGCCATTGGCAATTTCACAGATATTTTTGGAAACATTTCCTTGTTTGCAATATCAGCCAATCGGTATTAAATCACTGAAAATTATGGGGCTAAGATAGTTGCGGGACTTTTCTAATATTTGTAGATAGTCTTGAAACCCACAACTTTTTGCCAATTTTACGAGTACCATTCACAGTCTGTCTTATCCCGCAGACACGGAGTCCAGCCTATTAATACTCCTACCTGTTCATTTTGAATCCATATTTTCCTACAAATATCAGATTCTTCAAGAACAGCGTTAGACATAGTTATTCAATCGTCCACAATTATTCCGACTTAAAACAATTATCAAAGATGATAAGCGCATACGAGAGACAAATATCGTACACGGATGTACTACACCGGGAAATCTTGATTATAATATCACCGATTGATTTATATCGTTTATGCGACTTGGCGCACACACACCAAGGATTTTTGTTAAATTGCGAACAAGCCAGCAGATTCCGCGCTATCACGACTATAAATCACTTGATTCCATCCTAGAATGTTTCCTAGAACCCGGTCCAACAAGCCTCGTCGTTTTCCATCTATATCAAAATGATTTTTCATCCGGTCTCATGGACCTAGGGCATTCCTCCTCTCTTTTCCGTTCTCGTGCAAGGTGAGATGCTGGCCATGTTGATATTTATCGTCCGTTCTAATTGATATATATTTATCCTGATAAGCAAAGAGAATAAAATGAGAGGAAGTAGCTAGTTACAAATTCCCTGGATATTTATAAATAATGAATCCGCGGGAGCTTATCTTGTTTACGAGCTCTTCTAATTGCGACGATACTTAACGTCGATCGACAATTTCAACGTTCTAAGCTGCTTTCTAAGATGCGTTTTAATTCACGCTTTCAAGCTAACACATTTTGTTACTTTTCGATCCAGCATCCTCTTAAAGGAATGATACTTTAAATGGTTTTGCATATAGATAAAATAGAGCATGTAATTGAGTTCGTAAAATTTTGAACGTTCATTCAAGTATTCTGAAGACATACGTTATATGGC
>NW_017147676.1:0-3621 GCF_001652005.2 Ceratina calcarata | reverse complement strand
ATTATACACAATTAGCTGTAGAGAAAAATCATTTTTGCGGAGATTGTGTACTAAGAATGACTTTACTTAATTCTTCTGAATGTTTAAAAAGTGAAACGAGATTTCCATAAAATTGAATGCTAAATAAAACTTGACATTCATAACTGATTTCATCGATTACGCATATTACAGACCACATTATTGCTTCGGTCATAGCTAATCCAGCTGTTACTTTTACACGCAGTACACAGAAAATCTTGTAAAGAGCGCAACGGGAACAGCGTTAAATTAACCTTTAAGAGACTTTACGCAAGAGAAAATGTTGATTCCATCAACAACGTAATTTCATCACGATTTAGCAGGTGTTATATTCTTTAGAATATTCAAATGAACCTATGACCGCAAACGGCAGGCTTCAGCCAGTTTAGAGTTTCGTGAAAAGGATAACTCACTGGTACCTCGGTAATCGGATCAAGTGTGGGGCGTGGGGTTGCTCGGAAAGTCTACAACGGGAACTCTCATTCCGTGTTTCTAAGGATTAGAAGCGGTGCATGTGTAGCTTACCACATGTATTCTAGTTGTTCATGAGAATCAATATTTAGAAAATTTAATTAAGAACATTGGAATGAATGTATTTTTAACTTGATCCTCTGTTAGTCATGCATTTATTGATCCCTTACAGATTACAATGGCTCGGACCTTTGTTTCTTCGTTATAAATATAAAAACATAAATATATAAAATTACGATGTGTACAATAAAATAAAATAAAATAAAATAAAATAAAATAAAATAAAATATTTCTGCTCCTCTACAAAAACAGAAACTTGAGACTTGATTCTCTGTTATACGTACTTGTATACGAAATATATACTGATAAATTGATACATGTGTAAATTGATAATGAAGTATTGAAATTAAATAAATAACATGAGTGCACTATGATGACCTCTTATTACGATCAGAAGACGTAGAATATGAGTTGAAAATCGTTTGAATACCTATTCGGAGGTTTCTTAGCGACGAACTAGAACGATCGACAATCTCGATTGGCACAGTAACTCTGCACCGTTATGCTATAAATAATTGGTCACGACTGTGGTATCACCGAATCCGCTCGTCTAGACCCTTCCGCTCGGTTCACGGTTATAATATTTTATTTTGTCATAGTTTGAACGACGCGAAGGAATTGTTTCGGTGGTAAAATAATTATAAAGGCTATAACGGTTATTATTTTTCACGGCATACGTTAGAATCTTCAAAAATAGTTATTACGACATTGTTTTGTGATTGCACACGTTGCGCAATACTACTTCTTGTTATTCGAATAAATTCCGTCTATTCGGGTGGAGATCCTTGACATCTGAGAAATCCTAATCAACCTTTCGCCACAATGATTCTCAAATCATTAAGCGCGGACATTGTACATAAATCGTTCTCATTAGAAACCGAATGAGATATCGTGGCCTTCGATCGTCGGTCACTGCCTGACCGCGTCCATCGGATCGACTGGTGGAAAGAACTATGGGAGGTGAGGGGCGATACGAGTAAATTTCCCTCTCATTAAAATCGTTTAATTGCCGGTTAAAGTGAGGGCTAATCGGTTCCTATCAGTTCTACCTCGGCGCGGACACCAAAGAACGCTAAGGGGGTGAAGAAGCAAGGCGAATGGGAGGGGAAAAAAGGCAGGCACGACTCAAACAATCGGCACGGCGCTAATAGGCGTAATTACCGGCTGTACGGATCGAGCCTGCCAACGACTATCCATCTATTCGTGGCTTGGTCCGTACAGATACAAGCATGCAAGCTTCGTGGACCTTCCTTGCGACTAAACAACATTAAGGGTAGCTTTCAATGAGACTATAGAAGCTTGATTTGTTCTTTCGGTTGAAGTTCAGAGAATTGATTCTTTTTTAAATGAAACTATAATTTATTAAATTTCAAATTTCTTTAACATGTGTTTGCAATAATTACTTTAGTTTATCTCTGAATACCAAGAATTTTAATTGAATCATTAATGTTTTAATGTAATGTAGATAAGTTTTAAAAATAATTGGCAACAGTACAGATAAAGTTTAAAATTTTTTCCATCATTTACGATATTATTTATTACATAAAAAAAATCATGAACCTGGTGAGTAAAGCGCAAACGGGTATTGTGTCCCGTTGCCCCATTACCTCCTTGTCCAGTCGCATCGTGCGCTACCGATTATCAGTACGTGTAATTACTTTTCATGGCCGCCGGCTCATTATGCAGGCCTGCAGGAACTTATTTGTTTTACTACAACCGACCAATTATGTAATTATCTTCTTGTCCCCTTGTTAGGTATGGCTTTTACTCCACCAGGAACAGGTTCGCGATAGTGCTCTTAACGCTGGTATTAACCTAATATCGGTCATTTTAATGCAAGTATCCTTTATCTTCTTTTTATAAGAGGAAGCACCCTTGATATAGAAACGAATACATTGATGAATATAAATAACTGGTCGAGGATAATGCAAATATATTAATGCAAAGAATAGCATTTATTTAGGACAATAATTTAATGAGATTATTATATTAGATGTTTATGTATATGACATTCTGCATGGTGTATTACATAATGTAACTTGTAGAGCTCTTCTAATCCTGACCATAATACAATTTTTTTTTTTTTACATATACCACATTTTTCCACATGTACTCAGTTTCAATAATATTCGAGATGAACAAAATTACTGTCCCACCCTGTATATCTACGTATGCCGATAGCAATAAATCGTCAAGTAATCATAGTAAATTCGTTCTCTCTATTATTAACGTTCGCTCTTATTCAAGCTGTCGTTCTGCTCGCTCGTTGTCCAGGTGAAACCGCGCATTTATCGCCTTAGAAATCCTTGACCGGGGTTTTACAAGCCGTGGATACGTGTACTGCGAGACGGTCGGGAGCGAGCGAATCATCACGGAATGATCGAGCAGTCAGATTCCGAATTCGCACGCCAGAATTTTTAACCGAACCACGCCGCGCTGCGCCATGCCGTCGAGAGGCTCGATACATTTGCATCGTATGCCGTGCTCCTTTAAATAGAATGCTCTCGAACGAACCTTCTCTATAAATCTGCTCCGATAAGAACTTTCGTCATTGCCACGCCGCCGTTCCGTTTTTCTCCTTCCAAGTGAGAACGGTCTAGCATGCTCGCTCTCTATACTAACGCTTCCCACGGTGATAATCACCGATCGAAACGGATAATTGTTGCATGCATTTCGTATGAATTTTCACACCAATAGACGAATACTTTTCTTCAGACAAATGCAAGAGAAACTTATTTTATACGTAGTAAGACGCAGATATCACCGTTTTATGTTAGCGGTACCCCAATAAGAAACAATCTGTGCTAGTACAAGTTTGTACCAAAAATATGAAAAGACAGAAACGCAAAAATTTCATTGTCTGAATACATCTGCTTGGTACTGTACATGTAATAGAATTTTTGGGGACCTCATTGAAAAGACGTCCCAAAAATCATTTTATATAAGGCTGAAAAGCACGTTCATGGCCAGTTTTGTGAATGACGTTGGGGTTCCACTTCATCGTGTCGCTATCAGAGTCTATTACCTTAAAAAATGCTTTTAAATAAAATTTAATTATTATTAATACTAATA
>NW_017147675.1:0-287 GCF_001652005.2 Ceratina calcarata | reverse complement strand
CTTTAAGGATGGCGTCCACTGTGGATTTTCCCTTCCGAAAGCCGAATTGCCGGCTCGAGGTCCGATCTGGATCACTGAAAACAGAGCAAAGCCTGTGCGCCAGAAGCTTCTCAAAGCACTTACCCATGACAGGCAGGAGACAGATCGGCCGATATGACGAGGTTTGGGACTCGTCCTTTTCAGGACCCTTTAGTAGAGCTCGGATGTTTCCAACTTTCCAGATGGTGGGGAAGACGCCGTGACGTAGGCAGGAGTTGTAAAGGTCCCGGAGCTCTCGGTGCAGAACT
>NW_017147674.1:0-287 GCF_001652005.2 Ceratina calcarata | reverse complement strand
AGCGTGTCGATAATCAAAGATTTCAGCACGCTTCTTCGAAAAGGATTCGGGTCGTTTGATCTACTATTTCACAATTAAATGCAATTTGAGTGTTTGTATTTCACTCTTCGAGTCTTTAAGTTTTATTCTTTTCATTCATGCATACCTTTCTGACTTTCGTACATATCGCTCTTTTGATTAAAGCCTCAGTCTCTATTTGTTGTTTGTTATAGTCACGCTTTTTACTTATTTGTTTGCATTCAGTACATTCGTTACAGTGTTTCCAATAGGTTAATCGCATACAATAT
>NW_017147673.1:0-287 GCF_001652005.2 Ceratina calcarata | reverse complement strand
TTAATTTAATTATTAAATCCTGTAAGAATATTTTAATAAATATATTTTTATATTCTATTATACATATCACAATTAAACGTATGTGTAAAAATGATTTACCTGAAAATGCTCTTGTGCTCCCATTTCAGGAGTGACATACAACAATTTAGTTTTTGGAGAATTGGATGTCACATCTTTGATTATCGATTCTCTATCTTTCTTAGATGTGTTTGAATTTAAAGAAGATGCATTGATCTTTTTACTAAGTAAAAAATCTACTTGATTCTACAATATAAATGAACACTATA
>NW_017147672.1:0-287 GCF_001652005.2 Ceratina calcarata | reverse complement strand
GAATCGTCCTTCACCTCGGTCGTCGCGAGGTGGGAAGCGCGATGTATGTCTGTCTCGCTCGCGCTCAGGTAACACGTCACGCGCGTGTCTACGTACTCCGTCGCGCTCTGCCCAAATTGAACTCTTTCCTGCCGCGGAATCTAAACATCGCGACCGTTAAACCGTCCGAGCCGGCAACAAACTCGGCTCGTGCATCGATGTTTTTCTATGATCGCGATGACTTTCACGGAACCTCAATACAGTTCCGTTCTATTACTATTTCGAACGATTAAAATTAAATCGGAGAG
>NW_017147671.1:0-287 GCF_001652005.2 Ceratina calcarata | reverse complement strand
GGCCTTTCCTGTCCATGATCTTCTTCGCGCGGGAGTCAAGAAGTTGATCGCCAATGCTATTGAGGTCGAACTTGCGATACTACTTGCACAGTATGCCGATCGGCAGCTTGAGGATGCTGGACAGGCGGGTAGTGCGTACGCGTTTCTGCCTGAGCTCCGTATTCAGACTAGCCTCGGCGAGGTCAGTGTTTAACTGACCTAAGGTCAGAAGGCAGTTGTCATGGTATACGTTCGATGATTTTCACGAAGCTCTAGCGGCTTCGCTCGCCGAAGGCGCTTCCGAGCTC
>NW_017147670.1:0-287 GCF_001652005.2 Ceratina calcarata | reverse complement strand
CTGAGCGAAAAACTGAAGCACTATGGGCTTCTTCAGTCATCAACAGATACCTGTGCGTTTTACTTAGGAAAAGGAAAGGACATTCTCATCGTTGTTGTTTACGTGGATGTCATTCTAGTCGTTTCACGAGATCAGACAAAAGTAAACGACCTCGAAACTTACTTATCAAATTATTTTCAGATGAGAAATCTAGGAAAGGTCAAATATTTCCTAGGGATGGAATTCAGCAGAAACCAGGATGGGATAAGTATCAGTCAAAAGGGATATGTCAACGATTTACTATCCCG
>NW_017147669.1:0-287 GCF_001652005.2 Ceratina calcarata | reverse complement strand
TATACGCCCTGAGTACGAGTGCGAGCGAGTCGCGTATAGGAAAAGATAGAGAGCCATGTATCGGCAATCATACGCGTACCGCGAATTATTATCACTCCTAACCGGTGCGTCTACCGATGAACACGTATTCCAGACGAATGTCTGAGAAGGTTCTCCGAATTCAAGAAGCGGATTAAAACCGGGCCGATGTTGAGGAATCCGTCTGCATTCCGGATTACAATCAGCTGTTTGTTGAAGTACGATTTTATGATCGGAGCTGCAGTAGATCGGTATAGATCTACTGCATT
>NW_017147668.1:0-287 GCF_001652005.2 Ceratina calcarata | reverse complement strand
CGTTCACTGCGTTCGCTGTGGATCACTGTCTCGTTCGTTGCCTCGGCAGACTTCGATCGCGAAGAAAAAGAACGAGACAAAACGAGGCATTTGTTCGTACTCGCCTTGCCTCGTTCGTCTTCGTGCTCAGATGAATACCCGGCTTTTGTCGATTTACGATACTGGACCCTCCTCACGCATGACTGTAAAAATTAAAATGGGTATTAGAATCGTACATACAAAGTAATGAAACAATAAAGTTTCTATTATTGATATACTTACAGGTATCGATTTATTATTATTATTAT
>NW_017147667.1:0-287 GCF_001652005.2 Ceratina calcarata | reverse complement strand
TTAATATTTATAAAACGACACTTTTTCTAACATACTAGAATATCATCTTTTCTTCGTATATTAACTAAAATATTTGTAGTCTTAAATTATTGTTTTCATTGCTTTGGAAGCAATTCACTTTCTATCAACGAGAGATAAATATTATAGCTATCTCTCGTTGATAGAAAACTGCAAATATTTTCGTACAAGTATACAAAGAAAAGATGATATTCTAGTATGCTAGAAAGCTAGTGATTGCTTTTCTCACTGATTGTGAAATAGATATACATATAGTAATATAATAATGG
>NW_017147666.1:0-287 GCF_001652005.2 Ceratina calcarata | reverse complement strand
GTTTTTAATCCTCTAAATGTTTCATTTCACTCTGAAAACGTGCACTTGTGCATTTTATTACTCGAAACAGCAGATGCAAATTTTTGTACGGACACACTAACCGTCCGGTTGAAAACTTGCAAGTGTATTCGCAAAAAAGAGTTTGAATATAAACAAGTTTCTGCATACAAAAGTGAATTGACTACTTTTTTGAATCAATCTCTATATATTCTTTGCTTTACTCTCCTGGTCAATGATCGAAGGTTGGGCCAGGCAAGATAAAAGTTACGACGTTTGGAGGTTTACGG
>NW_017147665.1:5612-7651 GCF_001652005.2 Ceratina calcarata | reverse complement strand
CAATACACTCTACTTCACGTTGGTAACAATGAGATTTATAGCGCGATTATATATACATATATGTATAGTATATATTATATATTTATAATATATTTCAATAAAAGCACAGTACTGTTCGCGGGATGTTCGTTAAATTCGACAAAAGTTTGCCAGCAGTTCGCAAACACTATTCTCGAGATGTTCGCTCAAGTTCGACAAGAGTTTGCGAGCAGTACGCGAACCCTGTTCGCGAACATGTTCGCCAGTGAATACGCACCTTTACGAGATCATTAATTTGTGCAGAATGAGAGTTTTTCATTAGGAATTAGGAAAATGCGCACGAACATTCGCGTGCGCGGCTTGCCACCGCACCTGACGAACACGAAGTACGCATCGTGTTCAGTGCTCGTCTGGTCGTAGAGGTCAACCTTAAGTGTCTCAAGTATCGTTCGAACCGCGAAGAGGTCTAGCGGGTACACGTTTTGCCACTGCGCGGCCGATGTTGCACAGGTCGATAACCGGCCGTAGATGCGGTCACTGTGCGAGCGTCACTCGACCTGCGAGCTAGGAGAGGTTAAATAATAAATCTCCCAAACCACGTCTGATGGGAGGTCACACAAATTACGTAAGGATCAATAACAGACATACCATTATTGTAAATGAATAAAATAAAATTCACCTATAGAGGCAAATATTCGGGTAAATGTGCTTCCTTTATTAGAACTGAAACTAACGTCGAACCACGGTGACAAACGGACTCGACGACATTAGACCCTGCAAGCGCGATACCTGGCGCGAATCAACATTCTCAGCTATTCTCCACCGACTCTAGTAATCTCCGTGTAACGCGCATTGATCACCTTCCCATGCCCCATGCAGCCACATGTATAAATAAATCCCTCCGCTCGTAGCTCGTATCGTACGCGTCCTGGACGGATCAATCTCCGAGACAGCGAACCTATCGTTCGGGTACGAGAATGGACAGCGAAACTCATAATCTATCTTTACTACAGTTAAAGTTAGCACAGGACTGTACGGACAGAGACAGAGACCATGACAAGGAGAAAGAGACTCTTAAGAGCCTTCCGCCACTCGAAGCAGAGACGAAGAGGGAGATTGCTCATTTCATTGTTCGAAAGTGGACAGGGCTCACTACCGCACTCTAGTGTCAATGTCCATTATTTGAGGGGAAATAGACGTAGTTTAGGAGGGGACTGCGCACTACTCCCCTCTAGAAGTGGACACGCCGAGAAAGCTGAAAATACACGTATAAGATTTGCCATGCTCATGCCTTCAAAGTTTGAACTAGAGCGACGATTCATACCGTGTCGAGTTCCACGTGTCGAGTTTTCCACCGTGCGGACCCCAAGAGCTGGTGAATACATCACCATTACGAGTGTGACCTGCCTAGTGGAGGATACCAAGGTGGACCCCAGCCTTGGTGAATACATCACCATTGCGAGTGTGACCTGCCCGGTGGACTACACGTCGGACGTCCAACCGTGCGGACCCCAATCGCTGGAGAATACCGCATCTCGGTGTAGGATACACCACGGCGGGTCGAGCGTTGGTGAATACAGCATCTTGTGAGTGCGACCTGCACGGCGAAGGACATACCGATTGGATTCGGCTGTCCGCGAACGTTCGACCGACGGCTGTCTTCTGTGGTCCAATTAGAAGACGTACGTGAAGGAGCAGCCACCGTATTCGCGTCGCTTCCGAATACGGGACGTGCTTATGTCAGGTAACCCTGCACCTTCTGCTGCAGCTCATCACTCACCTGGCCTCAGCCCGGTCGACCAGAGAAGTCGGTGACGCGTAGCGCTGAGACTTGAGGACCTACAGAGGCCTCCACTCTTACAAAGTGCAACGAGGAGGTGAGCAATTGTAGCAGAACACCGTTCGTTGAGCAATCAACATATACGGTTCCGGTCTCTTTTCGGAGTCATTCGAAAGACCGAAGCGGAGTGCGGAAAGCCTCCGAAATATACAGTCCACTTAGCACGCTGCTGAGTTGATTCAGCGTGCGGCTCGAACATTACCGTGAGCCCATATTTATT
>NW_017147665.1:2754-4087 GCF_001652005.2 Ceratina calcarata | reverse complement strand
GTATTATTCGGAGGCTTTCGACCACTCCGCTTCGGTCTTTCGAATGAGCTGTTTAACACTGCGGGTCGATGACTTCTGACGTCAGCAGGACAGTACGTTTAGGTACTGCCTGTATACGTATGCACGGCCCGCACGGCACAGTGAGAAGTACACGAGCCTTTCCGGATCAGGGTTTTGAATTATAATTTGTTTCAGAGAATCTGGCCAACGATCTGCAGCTCTCGAGGAAACGAAGCTCTGCAACCGTTGTTGGACTAGGCGGCGAGAAGACTGCAAGCATCCAGTACAGCGTGGACCTCGAGATCGGACCGACATACGACGCAGAGCCGAAAATACGCTCTCGCGCCTTAGTGATCACTAAAGATCACTTCGTACACGCCTTCTCGAGTACTGGCTCCAGATGAAAACTTGTATGTGGACTTGCAGCTCGCGGACCCTCAGCCTACTGCAGACGATAGGATAGACGTCTTGCTTGGAGCGGACGTGTACGCTCGAATATTATGATGCGGAGTTCGAAAGTGCGATGCGATTTCTTCCATTGCTCAAGACACGCTTTTCGGTTGGACACGCCGGCCTGTGCGTAGGAGCTCCGAATCATTGGTCCAATTAGACATTGCAGTGCAATATTTTAGAATCGCTGGACCAAGCGATCCGACGATTCTGGGAGGTAGAGGTAGTCCCTCCTTCCCGAATGAAAAATGGAAGCGAAAGAATGCGAAGCTCACTTCGAACCACCGTGTTCGCGGGAGAGCCACGAGCTGTTTTTTTGTGTTAGTTACTCCTGCACATCGGACTGCGTCACCACAGGGTAAGTGTGCCCTCTAATTGGCGTTACCCGCCGTTTCGACGGTCTAGGCATTGTGGTATGACAGTGCAGCTCACCATTTACCGGGTCTCAGCCTGGCCGATAAGTTAATTCGGTTTATCATAGCGCTGAGACTTGAGGTCCTACAAAGGCCTCCACCCTTACGAGGTGCAACTAGGAGGTGAGCGGTGATTGCAGTACACCGTCTCGTTGAGCAATCAATGCAAACGATTTCGGTCCCTTATTCGAAGTTAATCGAAGGACCGCAACGAAGTGAGAACAGTTCGCATCACTCTTCCCACGCTAACGGTCGAGAAGGAAGTTGGACGCCAATCCAACGCTTGTCTACGAATACGGTGAGTTCTGATTTTAGGAACACGAGAGTCTTAACCAGATGACTAAGTAGCAGTCAATGGACCAGATGCGGGTTATATACCGTATCGTGCCGTCATTCAATGCTAGAAGACAGCGTGACGACGTAATTTCCACCCTTCTTGCCGAAACAATATGTGGCAACGTGAATTAGAC
>NW_017147665.1:0-884 GCF_001652005.2 Ceratina calcarata | reverse complement strand
GTTGAACACGCCGGCCAATGCGTAGGAGCTCCGAATCATCGGTCCAATTAGACATTGCAGTGCAATGCTTTAGAATCGCTGGACCAAGCGATCCGACGATTCTGGGAGGTAGAGGTAGTCCCTCCTTCCCAATGGAAAACGAAAGAGAAAGAATGCGAAGCTCACTTCGAACCACCGTGTTCGCGGAAAAGTCACGAGCCGGTTCTTTAGTGTCAGGTCCTCCTGCAAATCGGACTGCGTCACCACAGGGTAAGTGTGCCCTCTAATTGGCGCTACCCGCCGTTTCGACGGTCTAGGCATTGTGGTATGACAGTGCAGCTCACCATTTACCGGGTCTCAGCCTGGCCGATAAGTTAATTCGGTTTATCATAGCGCTGAGACTTGAGGTCCTACAAAGGCCTCCACCCTTACGAGGTGCAACTAGGAGGTGAGCGGTGATTGCAGTACACCGTCTCGTTGAGCAATCAATGCAAACGATTTCGGTCCCTTATTCGAAGTTAATCGAAGGACCGCAACGAAGTGAGAACAGTTCGCATCACTCTTCCCACGCTAACGGTCGAGAAGGAAGTTGGACGCCAATCCAACGCTTGTCTACGAATACGGTGAGTTCTGATTTTAGGAACACGAGAGTCTTAACCAGATGACTAAGTAGCAGTCAATGGACCAGATGCGGGTTATATACCGTATCGTGCCGTCATTCAATGCTAGAAGACAGCGTGACGACGTAATTTCCACCCTTCTTGCCGAAACAATATGTGGCAACGTGAATTAAACGGCATGTCACATGGCTACCTGGCATGGAGGAATGCAAGCGACAATTATTGCATTTGTCAACGATGCTGGATACTTGGATGCAGAGAGGAGACGAAACCGGTGATCAAAGA
>NW_017147664.1:0-287 GCF_001652005.2 Ceratina calcarata | reverse complement strand
GATGATAATGAGACACACGATTGCTTTCGACAGGCCCAGCTGATAGGTGCTCCAAAATATAGGAACATATAGCCACTGTTTGACTTCCTGTTTGTTTTGTCCTGTGCCCAATCTGCATCTGCAAAGCCTATTAAACCTGTCTTACAATCTAGCTGACCGAGTCTTAACTCATAATTTATTGTTCCTTTCAAGTAACGGAGGACACGTTTTGCTTCCGTCCAGTCTGCCTTTGTTGGACTTTTATTGTACTGGCTCAAAATCGCAACACTTGCCGAAATATCTGGTCT
>NW_017147663.1:0-287 GCF_001652005.2 Ceratina calcarata | reverse complement strand
GAATATATATACATAATGTTCTAATAGTTGATCGATTATCGAGTGTGCTTGTTGAATTCTAAGCGGGATAAGAATCAAATATTTAGTTAGGACATCTTGTATTCAAAGGATAAATTGATTGCCTCTTTTAGTCTTTGTTAGTGGTCCAAATATGTCTGTTTGAAGATTGAAATGGTGTTCATGGCTTAAGAGCATTGCTCGGCCTGCAATTATTAACTTAATCCGTGTTTCAAGAATTCGATTACGAATTCTCGGAAATATGTACGAAATTCGAAGTAATACAGGCG
>NW_017147662.1:0-287 GCF_001652005.2 Ceratina calcarata | reverse complement strand
GCCTTATTTACCCATTGGATAAATAAGGACAAACAGGCAAGGATTGTGCATCCGGCCTAGCTATAACGGGCGTGGCTGTTATTTCGTGCTCTACTGAGCCGCAAGATTCTTGCTTTTCGCTCTATCAGATTTTTAATCCCTGTCTGTTCATAGGACAACCACCAGTACTTTTTGTTGTTAAGTCGCCTGAAATCAAGATAGTCTCTGCGCGGGATTGCAGTTGAGTATTTAAAATTGTCGCATTGCATGGTGGTTGGACTCTCGTATGCAATGCGCTTGTCCGCCTT
>NW_017147661.1:0-287 GCF_001652005.2 Ceratina calcarata | reverse complement strand
CATCGTATCGTACTCTCCACGGCCAGGGACTAGTTTGAGTCCTCTTTCAGTCAGCCACGTTTTTCCACCCACCAGTTATCTCGGTTCTGGAGAACGATTTAACGGGTCAGAGCAGACCAAACAGCATTTCTGTTGATAATCCACAGCCAATTAAACGATATACTCACTGTTGACTGCTAATCGGGTGACTGGAACGAGTAAATGATTGTCAAGCAGGAATTACATCGGTGAGATTTTATTCAAGTTTATTGATCAGATTTTATTTAATCAATGCAAGTTTTATAAAT
>NW_017147660.1:0-287 GCF_001652005.2 Ceratina calcarata | reverse complement strand
GAAGAAGAAGAAATCTAAATGGACACGAAAATAAGAAAACGAAGAACAATAAACGTAAGAGAGATTCATTAAATATTCGAAATGCTCCATATAGGGTAGTTCGCTGTATTTCGCTGGAACCCGATCTGATACAACTTATGCTGTGTGTTTCGTCTCAGAAAAATTTCGTTCGCTGGATTTCCAAGTTTGAACAGTGTAACCAACACGCTGCTACCACTGCCCAATGAAAACACGTCGGAGTTGGGAAAAGACATGCTGATCAGATTTACTGGAGTCATTTCATTGTT
>NW_017147658.1:0-287 GCF_001652005.2 Ceratina calcarata | reverse complement strand
GTACATATTTTAAAGTATAAAATGAAGTTTATAGTCTTAGTGGAATCGAAAAACGTAGAAGACTGGAGCAGAAATTTAAATTCTATGATACGATCTCAGCTGATGAAATTAAGTTAAGACGGTTGTGTTTCCTCTCTTACATGAGCATCGTGAAACTCTGTTTCTAATTATCGAGTGAAACGCGTGTTCGCTCATTTAGAATGGAAATATAATTCGACACTTTAAGTTAATTGAATTTTGTAATATATATTGTAAATGTTCAGTATATAATTTTATCTGAGGAACAA
>NW_017147657.1:0-287 GCF_001652005.2 Ceratina calcarata | reverse complement strand
CGAATTAGGACAGAGGTACTGAATTTCTTATTTTGTACAGCTTATTGTATTCATATCTTCAAGGTTTTTAACAATAATTAAATATCGTTACTTGAGACAACATTCTTGTTAATTCATCCCGTACGCAGGTTTGATAGTCATTAGGGAGAAATAAAAAGATGTCCATTTATTGCCCAACTGCGAAATTAATCACTCTTCAATTTCAGTCTTGGTGTTTGTTATATAAAAATTGAATTGAGAAATCAATATCTTTCTTAAGTTTAATTTTTATGTACATTCTTTATAGT
>NW_017147656.1:0-287 GCF_001652005.2 Ceratina calcarata | reverse complement strand
CAGTAGACTGCTGACATCAGAGTATTTGCTGAAGTGTATTATTGTTCTTATTTTAGATATGGTAGCAGATAAGTGTTCCTGTAAGACTAGATAACGTAAAAGCTGCAGATTTGACAAAAGTGTCAAGTTAAGGTATAAAGATAAAATATTAAAATATTGAATTAGGGTCATCAGAATTTAAAATAAAGAATAAATCTAGTCATACATATAATTAGATGCAGATATAATGTAGTTGTATACAGGGTGTCCCAAAACTAGTGTAAGGAATTTTAATGGGAGGTTCCTGA
>NW_017147655.1:0-287 GCF_001652005.2 Ceratina calcarata | reverse complement strand
CTTTCTAATGGAGATAATCTTCTGGCGCGCTGATACACAGGTTCGTCGTCTTTTAATATTATATTCATTTCTATCTCAGTCTCGCGTGTTTTATTCGGCTTATAATTATCGATTACTTCGGCTAAGCTTTTTCTATACTGAATGTCCCCGATGTATGAAATGTCTACCTCATTGACTTCATGTTCTAAATTGATGTTCATTATATCCGGCATATCATCTGTCTCTATTTTCCGGATCGCGATTTGACCTTGCTTTATAACCAACTCTATTGAGTTCAGAAAATCGGT
>NW_017147654.1:4365-5624 GCF_001652005.2 Ceratina calcarata | reverse complement strand
CGTCCGACTTCTCATGAGATGTGGGACCTGGAACAACAGGTCCAGAGGTTACGTGAGAAAGGAGCAGAGGTAGAGGAGACGCATGGTAGGCTCATTGAGGCCCCGGCGGAGTTCCTCACGACTGCAGAGTCTACGCCGGAGGAATCTCTAGCTGAACAGGTCCGTGCGCTAAGTAGGCAGCTACGGGACCTGCAAGCCTCGACCAAGGTGTCGGGCTATCAGCAAGCGACGTTCACTCCCGGCATGGGAACCGCATCGTTCACGCCAGCTCCCCATGGCGTACAACCATTGTGGAGTCCGTACTACCCAGGAGTGGGACCCCCGACATATCCACATGTCACGGTGAAGGATGCCGCCGACACTATGCCTAAATTCAACGGCACCAACATACCCATTCTCCAGTTCGCGAGAGCATGCAAGAGGGCTCGCGATATGTTGCCTCCAGCTGCGGAGCCTCAGCTAACCCTCCTACTCAAGGGGCGGCTGCAGGGGCACGCCTATCTGGCCGTGGAGGACAACGAATGCACCACCATCGACGGCTTCGTGGGAGGACTAAAGAGGGTCTTCAATCCGGCAAAAACCCCGAACCATTACCGAGGAGAATTGGCCAACGTCGTAAAAGGGCCCAAAGAACACATACTGGAGTATATTGGCAGGATTAAAGACCTACGGGCGGCCCTGCTGGATTCGGAAACCCAACGTCGCGGACAACTGGATCCGTTCGTCAAGGAAGACATCGACGAATTAGCGCGGGAAGCATTCGTTGAGGGATTGATGCCTTCCCCGCGCTCCAGGCTGCAACAGCTGGGCTGTACAACGTTGCAGCAGGCGTTCGATAACGCCATCACCGTCCACAAGCAAATGGAGCGGGACAAGATCCGATTCAGCTCCGAGGGGCGCGTGGACAGGACCAGGTACCAACTGTGCCAAAAGGAGGGACATGAGGCACGCGACTGCCGAGTGAGGGGCAACACAAGCACGCCACATACTCTCTCGGATGCGCGGGGTGCAGGTCCCTCGAGCAGAGTAACGGAGGTCAAAACGTGCGGTTACTGTGGCAAACCAGGCCACCAGGAACCTGATTGCTGGAAGAAGATCCGCCAGCAGGCGGGAAACGACGAAACCCCGTCGGCCACTCAGGGCGCGACCCGCGGGGTTCCTCAACCGGCAATGCGCCCGAACCAAGCTCCGACCAGAGAAGGAGCAGGCACATCGGGGGTACCACGGCATTAGTGCCCACTCGAAGGTACCCACCGGGG
>NW_017147654.1:0-2601 GCF_001652005.2 Ceratina calcarata | reverse complement strand
CCCAGAGTTAAGTATAACACGAAGGTTATAGTAGACACAGGCGCTCAGGTGAGCGTCCTGCGCAGGAGCGCAATGACTAACGCTGAGGACGTCGACGTTAATGTCCGGGCGGAGCTGGTTGGAATAAACGGCCAGGGGACCGTCGCTGAAGGGATCCTGGACACCTCCTTCTATGGCGTACCGATTCGATTCCATGTCGTGGAGGACACGTTCCCTATCGAGAAGGATGGGATCATTGGATCGGACTTCCTGAGGAAGGCGAGTGTGGAAATAGCATACCCCGAAGAGTGTATGCGAATCTCTGGCGACGTGATACCCTTTACGGACTGTACGGTCACCATTCCAGCCCGGAGCATAGGTGACGTGGTTGCTGAGGTCAGAGGCCCTGCGATGTCCGAAGGCTTCGTCGAAGGAAGACCACTCTCCAACGGAGTGTTAATGGGAAGCGCCCCATCATGAAATCATGTTAACGGAGCCCAGTGTGGAGTTGCTCCCTTTCGAGGAGGGATTCCGAAGTGAGGCCCTGTCCAAGCGCAAACCGGTGACTCGGGACGTCGAGTCTACCGATCATAGTGCCCAAAGGAGGCATGTTTCTTGCGATGCTGATTTCGCTGTTTGTAGTGCCCAAAGGAGGCATGTTTCTTGCGAAGCTGATTTCGCTGTTTGTAATGCACAAAGGAGGCATGTACCTTGCGATGATGATTTCGCTGTTCTTACTGCTCAAGAGAGGCATAGTTGCGGAACGTTTCCCGATAGCGATGGGAACCGCTCCCCATTCGAAGCGCGCGTGGACAGAGAGACCCCTTCTATTCCCGAGAAAGGAAGACAGCTGCCCTCGGCTGCCGTGCACGAGGATTTAGTTCATGTATATAAAGATAGTAATAAGTTAGACGTAAGCTCAACGCGAGATCCACAGGCGGGATCTTCTGCCAAAGTCGAGCCAAAGGACCGGGATTCGACCCTCGGGACCTGGTCAACTTGATCTCCAGTGCTGAACCCGAATTGGGAAGGAAAAAGTTACCGCCGGACAAACCCGGTAACTCCTAGACGGGTCCGTCCTCGCCCACGGGCAGCGAACAGTCAACGCCCGAAGGAAGCAGCCTTGAAGCTTCCGCCCCTGGAATGGGACTGGGGTCCCTGGAATTTCCAACCCCTTTCTACGAGGGGGAAGTCGGCCAAGTCGTGCTCGCTCCCGTCAGACGGCGGGAAGAATCCAAATCCGACTCTGACTCTGACGAGTCGATATTCAGCGTCAGACCGGAGCTGAAGAAGAAAAAACTTCTGGCCGACAGGGACGAAGCACGTGAGGCAGGGCTCACCCCGTCCCCTGACCGGGAACACGTGCCGTTTTCCCCTGCGACTGAAGTTAGTGCGCATGAGGAAGACCCGGTCTCGGATACCAATGGCATTGATAATGAACCTGAACCGAACTTAGCGTTAACTTCAGGTCATGAGACTGCAGAAGCAGAAGAAGCGGTCGAAGATCAGGAGGAGGATCCTGGAACACGCTCTGGAGAAGTCGGGTCCTACGACCCTGAGGAGTCCCTCAGCTCATCGTCAGCGGAACACTCACTCAAGGAATCTCTGGAGGAACGACTGGGACCATCTCCCAACGTCAGGCGCACAAACGACCCTCTCTCCCTAAGAACAGGACCGTTGGTCATTTTTGTAACATGTACCGGACAACCTTACGACAACGGGGCCAAGAACCTGGCAGAGGCATCTCTCCTCCCGCAATTAGCCAACCTTCCGTTAGGAAGAGCCCGAGTAGTAAGGTGTAACCGGACGATAGTGGCTCTCGCGGCCAAGGAAACGCTCCACGCAATCCTGGACTCGGAGATTTTAAAGGAGACCTTCGACTCATTGAGGGGCGTAATACGTGAATGCGACTTCCGCACGATTAATATAGCCAAGACAGACCGACTGGATTCAATCCCTTGGGACGATGCATTCGCCCTATTACTAACGTACTTGGAGGAGGAACAGGTAACTGTATCAGTATGCTACCAGTTGGTTACCACTCCTCCCAAGGACGAAAGGATAGGGATTATTAAAGAAAATCACTCGTCGGCAATCGGCGGACATAAAGGGGTGACGAAGACGTACTATCGGGTCATGACATGGTATTATTGGAGGAATATGAAGGCTGAAATCCAGGAATATAGCAGAGAATGTTCGGAGTGCCAACGAAAGAAACTGGTCAGGGTGAAGCCCCGGCCCTCTAGCGTCATTTTCGTACAATACAAGCATACACGATGGTACCCAATTCACTCCTCACGAGCTCGTGTTTGAACATCCCGCACGGACACTATCAGTGAGAGGGAGACTGGACTGGTCCCATACATCTACGTACAACGACTACCTGGCCAACCTCAAGAGAGCCCTGCACGAAACACAAACCTTGGCTCGAGAACATTTGGAGAACACAAAGGCGCATTCAAATGGGTATTACGACCGTCGGGCCACTCGGCAAACCCTGGAAGTTGGAGACCCGGTATTTGCCCTCCAGGAACCGAAGAGAGGAAAGTTCGGGGACAATTACACCGGACCGCACACCATCCTGGAGCTCATACCGCCTTCAAACGTACGAATCTCCTGGAA
>NW_017147653.1:0-287 GCF_001652005.2 Ceratina calcarata | reverse complement strand
GAGGGACGAACTCCCTAGTCGACAGTTCTCGCTAGTGGCGCCAAGCGGCCACAACCGCTCGCTCTAGGAAACGCGTCTTAAGGCTAAGGGCGGGTTTTCAAATAAACAAGACGATTTAACTCTACTAGATTTATTAATATTAACTCCGCTGGCTGGTTGAGGTGGCAGGTGGCACGGAAGGTCCGGCGGTCGGCCTTGCCACTGGGTCTCTACAAGAAGAAGAGACTTATTGCTAGAAGCGGTTTGTACACGCGGCGCGACTTATTTTAAACGCGTTGGATTCTAAA
>NW_017147652.1:0-287 GCF_001652005.2 Ceratina calcarata | reverse complement strand
TCCGCGGAGGAAACGTATGAACAGGGGCTGATAAGGCTGGAAATCGCTAGTGACCCACCGACCGAGGACGATCCAGTCTTCGATCGGAGCGTGGTTGGTGATGCGGTCATCGGTCTGAAAAGCGGGAAGTGTCCAGGACTCGATAGAGTGGAGGTTGAAGCGCGCGCTTAGATACGACGGCGACGCACTGGTGATACTCTGTAACGGGTGCTTGGAATGCGGAGTGTTTCCGGCTACATGGAAGGTCGGCTCGATCAGATGCATTCTGAAAGGACCCGACAAGCCTG
>NW_017147651.1:0-287 GCF_001652005.2 Ceratina calcarata | reverse complement strand
CGACACAAGAAAGAAAAACAAGCTCGATGATCAAGGACATGGTGATTGAAAAATTTAACGGTGAAAGTTCAAATGCAGGTGTTTGGATAAGTTTATTTATGCAGGAGTGTAGCAGAGTGGGGATTGTCAAGAATAAGTATGCAGAAACACTGAGATTGTTTCTAGAAAAATCAGCATTAGATTGGTATAGCATATTTGTGAAGCAAAATTCCCTATTGAATTGGGAGGCTTGGAATAATTCTTTTGTAGACACTTTCTCTGCACAGTCCTGGATAGATATAGCGTAT
>NW_017147650.1:0-287 GCF_001652005.2 Ceratina calcarata | reverse complement strand
GTCTTGGTGACTACTGATCATTTTTATGATCCTATATTGTATTCTAGAGTATAACGAATATGCACTTCTAATACTTGTTGAAAAATAAAAAAATTTATCTTCCCATTTTACAAATCTTTATTTACAGGCATAATCCTCGTAAACATATGTAGTACGATCTAGTAAGTTTTCCAATCAAATTATGCATGCACGTAAAAATACATTCATATGCATATAAAACCAAAGATATCAAATTTTATTGGAAATATTCTTGCTTTAATATTAATAAAAAATAGAGAGGACCAAAT
>NW_017147649.1:0-287 GCF_001652005.2 Ceratina calcarata | reverse complement strand
GGGTGTCCCAGGACTAGTGGTATATATTTTAATGGGAGGTTCCTGAGGTGATTTTGGACTAATAGTTACAAATACTGGTCAACTCTTAACAGTAAAAGAATTCCTTCTTCAATTTTCGCAGGGAAGTCGCGGGGAAAAGCTAAAGTTATTACTAACTCACTCACAAAACTCACGTCGCGGAGAGACAGGGCCTTCGGCTGCACGAGAATTCTGAACTAGACTAATCCAAAGGGCTTTTTTTTTTTTTTCCAATATGGCGATGATTTGTTGAAGGAGGGGGTCTCCAA
>NW_017147648.1:0-287 GCF_001652005.2 Ceratina calcarata | reverse complement strand
GAACGACACACAGTTTTGTAATTTTTACGTATAGTTCGATATTAAAAACGTTCTATGTATATATTTATATGATTTCATCATTTTTCTTTATCGACATTGACGCGAGAATTGTGTAGTAATTACATACGTAATACAAGTATCGAATAAAAAAATGAAGTCTCATAATGTATACGATAAAATTCTATGCATATTACCTAACATCTATTTTGCGTTTATTTCCTTGAGTCTTAAAATTGCTCCTATATATTATATATTCATCCAACATTTTAAAAATGAAAGGTATAAAA
>NW_017147647.1:0-287 GCF_001652005.2 Ceratina calcarata | reverse complement strand
TCGCGTAAAATAACTGAACCGCGAATCGAATTTATTAAATTAATTTCCGATTTTTAAACAATCGTCAAACATCATCATTAACATTTTTGATGATAGAACCGCGGCACGTCGGTTCGCATGGACGTTCATATTATTGTTTAGAACAGAATCAAAAACAATCCTTTGATACGCAGGGTAGATTCTGTTCAATTATGTATTGGCCATTCTTATCGATCACCTCTTAATAACAAAAGTTCATCTACCCTCTACACAAATAAAAAAAGAGATAACTTAGAAATAAGAGTTCT
>NW_017147646.1:0-287 GCF_001652005.2 Ceratina calcarata | reverse complement strand
CGCCATCATCAGCAACTTTAGCTAATAAATAGTATTGTATTCGTAAATTGTTTCGTTCATTCAGCATACCTTCCTTTAGTTTTAAGCCGCGTACCTCGGAACGAGCGGTCGGCACCACCTGGGCACCTATCGGTGACTCGGCCGAACCACCCGTTACAACTGAATCCACCGTCTCAGGCCACCTCTAAAAGTTAATTAGAAACGGCTGTCGGCTTGGGCAGTACGTTGCGTGAAACGCACTGCTGCAGTTTGTCATCCTCGGGCCCTTCCTGGTGCGGTAAGTTACA
>NW_017147645.1:0-287 GCF_001652005.2 Ceratina calcarata | reverse complement strand
GCTCGAATTGTCTTGACGACAGACAAAAATGTTGCCTCTATATATTTCTTCCATCCAAGCCCTCGTTTAGTCGAAATTTGTTTTCTCCTTCCTGCCACGTGTAAAATTTTTGTTACTCAGAATTCTACGTGTCTATATTAACTATCAAAATGGACTGTTAATTGTAGTGGTGTCAAGGAATAATAAAATTTCTATGTTAATTATTATAAAAATTGTATACTCATAAAAACGCCTTCCGACGAATAAGTTGTATTATTCATTTTTGATTATGAAATTATATTAAAACA
>NW_017147644.1:4827-5822 GCF_001652005.2 Ceratina calcarata | reverse complement strand
GCACGTACGCGGTCCTTGGTGATTGGCTTATTGATTCGGGCTTCGATCGCATGATTCTATGTTCTATGCGAGAGCGCCTTAAGTATTTGAGATTATTTCTCAAAGACTTCGCATGACTATGTTTCCACTTTATTTCTTGATTAGTGTTAGAATTTATAACCACGTATGCATGCATTGACTGTAATTTATAAATTGTATAATGATGAAGAAAGGTAAAAATTTTGAGGAAAAAGTGTCGAAGAGACCCCAGCATAAACGGGAATTTGACTTTGATATTTTTTCGACTGAAAATCAGCGAGCACACATGCACGCATGTGTTATTTGATAGGTAAGTACTTCGTCCTACTCGCGAATCCCCGAATCCAGCCGCTCGGCGCTCGCCGGCCGCCAGGAGTACGTCTGTATGCGTACATAGTGTACGACCCGATTTTTCGAATTTCAAATATGAAACCCCTTCAGAGGATTATACATTGTACTATTTAAAACGTCTACAGCTGTTATCGAATTATAGGCAAAAAACACACTCTTCATTGTGGATTCTGAAATTTTGTATATTTCTTTGTGTGTGTTCGACATGACACATACCACAAACGTAACTCTTCGGTTAAAATTGTCGATTTCACAAGGGAGACCAAGGTCGACGGGATTTTGATGAAACTTGCATCATTCAAAGATGTCATATCAAGTTTAATTTGGCAAAGCAGTAGAGGCGATTCTCAAGATTTTCCGAGAAAATTCCATTTGAAAATTGCTTTACTCGGTTATAAGCAGTTTGCGTTAACCATTGACACAACGAATCGAGTAGCCGAGCGACAACGTGCAAAACTGGTGATCATCGTGCTTTTGAATCGAGTTTCCTCGGCGTTAATATTTGTTTCATCCTTTTTTATGTACATATTTTTTTACAGATGCGTGTAAAATTTATGCCATATGCACCAATGAAAGTTGTTTTTATTTGTTAAATTGAAAATGCATGTTGAAGATATTATAATAAA
>NW_017147644.1:0-1260 GCF_001652005.2 Ceratina calcarata | reverse complement strand
AATACACGGTTTTTACTTAATTATTTTCTATGTATATTTTACAGGCAGATGTCGTGAATAGGCGCGAGTGCACATATATAATGTCATATCCACATACACACACGCACGCGCGTAGACAAACGACAATGACGTTCATAATATCATTGTACTTACCGTCGGTTTCCAATTCACTCCCTATTTCCTCCCACACTTTCATTTTATATGCCCCATCCATATATCTTGCTTCTTTTAAATCGTACAACACAGGATGGTTCCGCACTGCTTCAATAAGCTGTTCGTCGTTTATCATTACTGACATTGTGAAAAAGATTTTAGGAGTATCTGTCGTTGCTGCGTGTCAAAACTTGACTGAGCTGCGAGCAACGGTTTCGTCCCGTACAACCAGTTAAAAAAAGGTAAAACATTTTCGGTATGCCCGAACGTGGTCACCAGCATGAGGAAACGGCTTGTCCGAAAGGACAAAACGTTCCGAAATTTCATTGATGACCTGCAGACAACAGTCTGCCGCGCTTACCTTTTTTTATTACACTTGGAAAAGTTGTACCCACACATCTGGATGTAATTAAACGGCTTGTCTCTCAACTGCTGTACCAAGTACATGACCTAATGTGTCGAAATGATTAGTCGCCACATTTCGATACTCGCTGACTGTTACCGAGCGCGTATTATGAAAGCGACAAATGACAAGGAATCTAGCCCTTTCCCAGGGCTATAACACGTTCATCACATTTCTTGAGCACACGGCATTATGGGGTGGTGCATCGTCGTGTTGCATCCACGTGTTTATGCATGCAAGGGCACGTCTTCCAATAATTGAGGGAGTACGTTTTGCAAAAAGTTTGCATAAACTTGCCCAATCAAGCGACCTTCAAAAAAATATGGACCAATGACGTGATCGCTGACAATGCCGCACCAACAATTAATGGACCACGGATGTTAAAATGGCACAGTTCTCATCCATCGAGGATTCTCAATTGCCCAATAATGCATATTATGCCTATTCACATTTCCCGTATTAGTGAAATTAGATTCGTCAGAAAAAAACACATGACTCAAAAATGAGACACCTGTGCGCATTTTTGTACGAATCCAATTACAAAAATTGACGCGATTTACGAAATCATTGCCATAAAAATCCTGATGTAATGACATACGATAAGGATGGAATTTGTGTTGATGCAAGATTCTTAGTACAGATCGCCGACTAAAGGCCTGTTCCCATTACCGTAACCGTAGTGAGAATACTACGTGGTAGGGGGT
>NW_017147643.1:0-287 GCF_001652005.2 Ceratina calcarata | reverse complement strand
GATTACCGCCGCGCTTACCGAAGAGATCTGGATGAATATTGGGACTGGGAAGGCGAATACAACTTGGAATATTTATTTGGTGAGTCTGTTCGCCTCTTTCCTACTCCTCCTTTTTTTTGCCTGTAGTTAATTTAATTTTCGTTTCCATTTTGCTATTACAAGAGAGCTGGAGTAACTGGACGCCCTCCCCCTTCCGAGGCCCCCCATTTTGAAAATTAAATAAATGATATTGTGTTTATAAAATTCGTCTTTTATAATTATTATAGTTCCCTTTTCCCATATCCTCT
>NW_017147642.1:0-287 GCF_001652005.2 Ceratina calcarata | reverse complement strand
TTGTAAGTTCAATGTAAACAATTAGATGTAATACAATAAGTAATGAAATTTAAATATAAGACCCACAAACTGGAAAAAGAAAAATATATTTCATCGAACTTGTTCGTCCATTCAGTCGAAGGTATCGTACGCAGGAACGACTCTTCTTCGATATACATGTAGATCTACTCGTATATCTCATCCGTAATACTGCCAGAGAGAAACTCTGATAGTCTGATACTGCCTATATTGTATCCACCGAGGAGAGATTACTAAAGAGTGGCAGCCTTATGGGACCTCGCGGCCCG
>NW_017147641.1:0-287 GCF_001652005.2 Ceratina calcarata | reverse complement strand
TGCATATTTCATATCATTTTCGAATAACTATTATAATTTGTAAAAGTACTAAGGAATGGTGGAACGTTATTTTATAATTGATAACAAGTGCATTGCTGTGTTTGACTATAATACGAAAAGAAGGAATCTGTTTAGAGCCGCGGTTTCCAACCTGGGTGCCCAACTCCCAGGGAAGGCGCGGATTATTGCCAGGGAAGTCGCCAAAACTTTTTAATAAAAAATTAACGTTCATACCATAATATCCGGTGATAAAATAAAAAATTACCCAGAGCGGAAGATCTTAAAAA
>NW_017147640.1:0-287 GCF_001652005.2 Ceratina calcarata | reverse complement strand
TATGTACATGAGCGGCGACTCGGCCGGTTCAGTGGTACAGTCGCTCATAAGTCGGACCTAACTTAAAACGGCTGTAACTCCTAAACGGTTCGGAATTGAGTGTTTTCGTTCTTAGGAACACTTTGATAGGTATAACGTTTCCCTACACGAAAATCATACCTAGAGGTCCCTAACTCTTCCGTGGTAGCCGCTGCTCTCTATAGCCTTAAACTCTAAGTCAACGTCGGAGCCCGACGTCACATCAGCACGAAATACCCATGGGAATCGGCGTAGAAAGAAGGAATTTT
>NW_017147639.1:0-287 GCF_001652005.2 Ceratina calcarata | reverse complement strand
TTTACAGCATGCCGATCGTCAGCTTGGAGGATAGCGTCGGCAGGCGGGACGTAACGAGGGTCTGCTTGAGCGACGTATTCAGACCGGCATTGGCGATGTCAGCGTCAAAGTGCCTAAGGTCAGGATGCAGTGGTCATGGCATACGTTTCAACAGATCCTTGCTACCTTCCTACCTGGAAGCTGGCTCACTCTGTCGAAGAGTTGCTGCCGTAGCTGCAACGACGCGGGATTTCTACCGGCGATTTTCACGAAGCTCTGGCAGCTTTGCCAGGCGGTGGGGCTGCCGC
>NW_017147638.1:0-287 GCF_001652005.2 Ceratina calcarata | reverse complement strand
GCGTGGAAATTCTGTTTGCCGTTTCCGCCAGCCAGGTCATTGGCACATTAGAGGTTGCCGAACGCTGCGGCATGACGTTGGTGGGAGTGAGTGAACCGGGACGCGCCATGGTTTTACCTACCCGACGCAGATCGTTGAAGACGTAAGTGAACCTTCTTTTTTTAAAGTCACCGATAAATGTTTTATTCAACGTTTAATGAACTATAATAATCGGATTGCTTAAGCGACCCTAACATGCATTTAAAGGGGTCTGTTCAACTAAAATGGAGAGATTCATATGAGCTTTA
>NW_017147637.1:0-287 GCF_001652005.2 Ceratina calcarata | reverse complement strand
TTGCCTACAGTCCTCCTAGCACAAAGAAATCTAATCTCTCACCATTTCCTAGATGGAACATTAAATCTATTGACACAAATCTCTGCGAAGCTGCTGCTATTGTTGACTCCTGGGGTAGAAACGCCTCGCAAACAACAAAATTCTATAAAAAAATTAAAAACATAGACAAATCATTATCTATCATATGTAATGCTTCGATGCACAAAAGAATACCTACCTCCAGGTTACCTCCACAAGCCTGGTGGTCTGCAGAAATCAATGCCCTAAGGTCCAGCTGCCAGAAGGCC
>NW_017147636.1:0-287 GCF_001652005.2 Ceratina calcarata | reverse complement strand
GTTCTGAAGTACTTGAACGATCGACATTTTGATTTATAAATTTAGTTTTTCTTTTAGACCTGAAAATTGAGCGATATTTTAGTGAAAATTTTTTTTTCAAATATCCGCCATGTTGTCAAAAAGTGAAATTGAGAAGTTTTTATTCGTTGAAGTACAAGGAAATATAATTTTCTAACTAATCCCGTTGGGTTTTTTTAATCCAGTCATGAGTTACGTTGCGTTTACATTGCAGAATAACTTTTTTTGAACTTCATTTTTTTTTAATGTCATTGAGTCAGTTTCTTTTC
>NW_017147635.1:0-287 GCF_001652005.2 Ceratina calcarata | reverse complement strand
TAATTATACATATGTATGTATGTATAAGATCAAGTCATAGTATAACATAAATGAAATAATTCGTGTCACAATATGCATCATTTTGTTATTCATTGTACTAATCATTGATAGAATCTGGTAGTCTAAAAAGTACATTACTTTTTTTCGTAACACTTGTTTTGTACGTATTCAAATATTAATTCACACTTAAATTTCAAGAAATAAAAATTATGAATTACTTTAATTTACCTTTGAGGTACATTGAAAAATAAATTTTTCACAGCAGTATCTTTGTACCTATTACATGT
>NW_017147634.1:0-287 GCF_001652005.2 Ceratina calcarata | reverse complement strand
ACCGATTTTCTGAACTCAATAGAGTTGGTTATAAAGCAAGGTCAAATCGCGATCCAGAAAATAGAGACAGATGATATGCCGGATATAATGAACATCAACTTAGAACATGAAGTCAATGAGGTAGACATTTCATACATCGGGGACATTCAGTATAGAAAAAGCTTAGCCGAAGTAATCGATAATTATAAGCCGAATAAAACACGCGAGACTGAGATAGAAATGAATATAATAGTAAAAGACGACGAACCTGTGTATCAGCGCGCCAGAAGATTATCTCCATTAGAAAG
>NW_017147633.1:3158-3903 GCF_001652005.2 Ceratina calcarata | reverse complement strand
CTGTGAATAGCTACAGTAAAAGAGTGTCGAGAAATATTTGTAAATTTTATTTATAATCGAATTTCTTTTGAAAGTAAACATATGGAATGATAATTTAGAAATGGAAATTTAATAGCAAAGTGAATGTTGAAGCAATTAAAGTTGGAATTGAGTTCTTGAAATAGGGCAGTACTAGTTCTAAATCAAAGCTAATTTCTCGCATGACGTCCGGAATAGAACTAATTCCCCTTCGACACGCGCTGGTATATCTAATCGACGACTAAATAATCTTTACAAGGACAATACGCACTGGATCTTTACGATCGATTGATAACGCACTGAACAAACGGCCGTTTTTCATTTACCGAGCGTGTGGCTTTTAGTGGCTCGCTGAATTTAATTCGCCTCGAGGCATTTCGTGCTGGTAAAACCGAGCCATCGAGCAATTTAACATTTATTCACTTCTATTGCCTGCCGGATTACGTCATTCGATTTCACTCCACCCCTTTTCTCGTGACAACTCGCACGACAGATGATTCTTTTGCCAAAGGAAATGCAGTACGATTGCACAATTCTTGTAATTGGTTAATGCTCGACGGTTAACGTTGGCCGTTGTACATAATACATATGTACGTTCGATACATCATTGTTTCGTTTCATGCTATCCGATAAGCGTTTGGTGTGCGGTTATCACGATTGATAAACAATCTGTTCATAGAAATATTTTACAATGGAATTTAATAACTGCGATAAGAACCACGAGGTG
>NW_017147633.1:0-683 GCF_001652005.2 Ceratina calcarata | reverse complement strand
TACATTCCTAATTTCAAAGTTATACGTGCTTGCCAATTATTAGTGGAAATTATCTAATTGTCTGAAAGTGAAATTATTTAATAATTATCACAGAATAAATTTAGAAGAGTAATTATTATTTGGTATTATAATAATCAAGCACGTGAAAACTTTATACATTCAGTATTTAAAAAAATAATAAAGTAAAGCAGCATGATTAATATTTCATAAACGATCAATCTTTCACAGGGCAACAAGCTTCTGTTCTGTGTTCGGGTATATCGATTCGCATCGCGTAACGATTCATCGCGAACCGCGTATTACAGCCATCGAAGACAATAAACAGCTACACATTTGTGTACCGCTACGCGAGCGGGTAAAACGTGTACACCTTTTGGTATTACGCGTCGCGTCGTGAATTCCCAGGGAAAATCTTACTCGCGGGACCGTTACTTTAAAACGGTAACGTAGGATCGTATCGTGTATCCGAAAGCAGATATAAATGGATTAACTGACTCACGGTTGAGTCATCGCGCCGATTTTCGGTGAATTTACGAGCTACCGGGTGAAACGACAGGGTACGGGCGCTCGTTTCCGGTAGGAGGGACCGCTTCAAGATTTTGTCGTACCTGACCACTAATTGCTGGTCAAAGGCCAGATGTGCCATAGAAATTCATTGGACCATAGATTTTGAATGGTGATAC
>NW_017147632.1:0-287 GCF_001652005.2 Ceratina calcarata | reverse complement strand
GTCAGACTCAGATTTTCGATTTTTTTTATGTTTTTGAATATACAGAATATCCCAGAATGCACTTTTCTCTGGATGTGTGATAACTGATGTATTCCATTTCATTAGACAAGAAGAAATTTGAGTACCTGACGACCGAAAAATATTCTCATAAGACGAAAAGTGTAGCTCCATAAACCTATATTTTTGCTTAATATTGTGGGTAATTGACATTCTGCCTTATCGGAGTCTACCTCTTTAACCCTTTTAGTACCGAACGACGATATATCGTCGTTCAAATTTTCAATAAA
>NW_017147631.1:0-287 GCF_001652005.2 Ceratina calcarata | reverse complement strand
ATAAGGTGGCAGAGGTTCTTCGAAAACTGTGGCCAGTGTACAACTCTGGAGTCGGTAGATTTAAATATGTTGCTATTTGTTTCGGCATTGTATCAAATTTGTTTTTGCCAATTGGCTGTTGTGTACATTCATTACTTTGATAATATACAAAGAATCTATTTGTTTTTGTATTTTTAGGTCGCAGTTCTAAATATTTTTTACAAATCTTGTAGAATTCACCAGTAACTATAACGACCGCTGAATACCGGTTTTCGTTTTAGGAATTTTAATTAAGAACATCGTTTTAT
>NW_017147630.1:0-287 GCF_001652005.2 Ceratina calcarata | reverse complement strand
GAAATGACAGGAAAAGAAGAAGAAAAGGGAAAAGAAAAAGAAGAGAAAGAAGGAGAAGAAAGAAAAATAAAGGGAAAAGAGAAAACGGAAAAGAAAAGAAGGGAAAGGAGGAGGAAGAAAGAAAGAAAAGGAAGGAAAGAGATAAAGGGAAGAGAAGAAGGGAAAGGAAAGAGGGAAAAAGCGAAGGAAACCAACTAACTCCATTTAGAATCTCACAATTTTTTTTTTCCAAGACAAAGATTGTCGAACAAACGCCAATTACGATGATGCACGTAAGAGAAAATTTA
>NW_017147629.1:0-287 GCF_001652005.2 Ceratina calcarata | reverse complement strand
TTTTTCCAAAAAGGATACGCGAAGATGGCAGTCAATGAGCCGACAGGTAAAAGGGTTAGGTATTTGCCACATTTCGGAGTACAGAATATAAATAAGCCTGGCAAAGTACGGATAGTTTACGATTCAGCCGCAGAATCCAGAGGGAAGAGCTTTAATAGTTTCTTGTTAGCGGGCCCAGACCTCTTAAAATCATTGTTAGGAGTGTTGATGCGTTTCAGGCAGTTTGCCTACGCGATCAAAGCGGACATACGCGATATGTTCTTGAAAATTAAAATCAGTAAAGAAGA
>NW_017147628.1:0-287 GCF_001652005.2 Ceratina calcarata | reverse complement strand
ATTGACTGATAACGAAATTGTATCATTATTTGTATGAACACAGTCTCGTGGATGCACGTGGCTCCTTGGTCATGTATGTGAAGTAATAAGGAAGTTTGAATCTAACAAATGTGAAGAACTTAGGCTCTCGTTATTAAATTAGAATTTCGTTTGTTTTTACATCAAACATATTTACTATTCTTGGTCGATTTATTCATCGATTAATCATTTCAGAAATCGTATTATTAATTCTATAAAAAAATTCTTGTGCATAGAACACTTTGCTTCTTGATTATATGTATTAGAAT
>NW_017147627.1:0-287 GCF_001652005.2 Ceratina calcarata | reverse complement strand
TGGAATTCCACTTTGTCTTCGTGTCTTGATGAACGGTGTTCGGTAGACGAGTTACATAACCCGTACGTTTAAAATATCCAACGATGTTCTTCGTTTGCTTCATGATTTTCGCGACCTCCGTCATGCTGTCCCTGTCGCTTTGAATGCACGTTTCAACGCGCAATTGATTTGGTGTGACAAACAATTTAGCCGTTGCACGTCTTCCAAAGCCTTAACTATATTATTTCCTTGGTCGGTAACAAATGTAATCTTTATCTTCTCTTCTTTGCGCGAACCACTGGGTTAAA
>NW_017147626.1:0-287 GCF_001652005.2 Ceratina calcarata | reverse complement strand
GGCTCCTGGAACAAGTCCGTATAGCCTATTTACGCTCTGTACACTGATAAACTGAGTTTGTACATATTAAATAGATACTGTATAAAAATATATATATACTTTGGTGTATATATCACAGTATAATAGGAATAGAGGGGCGAACGCCCCGCTGCGGTGTAACGAAACGTAGACTCGTTTATACGAGTTCTTTCACGAGTTCGTTTATACGTTTCTTTATTAAATATTCTTAATGTTTGCGAAAATCATGGTCATGTTCTTTGTTGCGAGCACGTGGATCGGAAACAGGT
>NW_017147624.1:0-287 GCF_001652005.2 Ceratina calcarata | reverse complement strand
TTATATTCGCGGTGACTCAGCCGGCTAGAGAAACGTTACGCCGTTTCTTATAGCCAGTGTCTTTTTAATATGCGAAATACAGAAATACGAACGGACGAGCGATGCTCTTAAACCGTTTTTAAATAAATTTAATTGACCTTCAAACAGGCAGGATTTAGTTTTTCACCGATTGGGGAAGATACTTTTACGCGAAAGAGGTGGAAAGCGTTTAGCAATAGAGGTATACGATTCTTACCTTTGGTAATTGTAAGGATCCTCTAATCCGCGTAGGTAGTAGGAGGGAGAAT
>NW_017147623.1:0-288 GCF_001652005.2 Ceratina calcarata | reverse complement strand
TTTTTCACCCCGTTTATTATGCAAGCGGAAAAACCACACCTGCTGAGGAAAAATACCCTAGTTATGAACTCGAAGTCTTAGCAATTATAAAGTCTTTAAGAAAATTTCGTGTTTACCNACTTCTTGAAGAATTTCAGTATAAAATTGAACATAGGCCGGGAAAAAATATGGCACATGTTAATGCCTTGAGTAGAAATCCATTACCTTCAATTATGCTAGTGGAAGAAGACGACAGTGGAATTATTGTTAGACTGCGTGATGCTCAAAAAGAAGATGTTGAGTTACATA
>NW_017147622.1:0-4103 GCF_001652005.2 Ceratina calcarata | reverse complement strand
ACCTGCTGCAGGCCCAATACGGGGATGTGATTTGTCTACCGGCGATCGGTCAAAATAGAGCTTATGATCGGGGGGATGTCCGAGACTCGGACACGTTTTATAAAAAGACCTGTCCTTGTTCCAACACTGAGAATCAATGCGAAATGCAGGAACGGAAGATTCTCCTCCGTTCGTGTCGTTGATTCGCAACCGAAATTAATACCCGAATAGGAATTCGCGTTAAACGCCTTACAATTCCCAATCAGAGGTAAACCGTATTTCGAAATCGCGGTCAATGATAAGATGTAATTGCTCGATCATCGCTCCATCTAGATTATAAACAATCTGCATACTGAGCAATTGCACATCGGTCATCGATATTTTATTCATTTTTCACGAGAATGCTGGCGTTGTACGCACGTAGGCCAGACATTCGGGAATTTGGGGAAAAAGTAATAAACGATTAGGAATACCCTGTCGCCATTCAATAATTACTTTATCTGGGTTTTGCATTCTGCAAAAGTTCCCGGATATGCATACAACATCACAGTATGATGTACGGTTTTTTGTATGTACAGGTACCCTATTGAAACATGTGTATTTGTCACTTGCACGCGTTCCTTACGTACTAACAGTACCTAATAATATGTGTATGTAATAATAGGAGTATCTTGTCTGGTCTTGTTTGACTCTTTCGGTTTGTTATTCGTCTGACCATACATTACCTACTGCCACCAGGCTAGACGCTGCGATCTGCTTGTCCTACTTTTATGTACGTACGTACGTACGGATATGTATATTCTGTAAAGAAAAATTCGTGATCCGTCCGATGGGAACGGTTGCCGAATTGGAGACGGGTGAAATATAAACAGAGCAGGGTGACCATTGTACTAACTTCGATTGACGTGTTTAAAGAACCTATGACAATGGGATACAATTGAAATTAATGAAAATATTAACCATCCTAGTGGAGTGGTTGCTTATGGACGAAATTATTCATCGTATTATTTCATAGTGTGCGTACAGAAACAAGGAATGTGCCGAGAGAGGCAGGTTTTACCTCTTTGTCCCACCACTAAACATCGGTCTCCGATTTTTCCGCAGTTTTAGCTGCTGCAGGTATAGGTAAAAGATCTTTGTTTAGCTGCTGCAGGTATAGGTAAAAGACCTTCACCCGCGCGAGCGTTATTAAATGGTCGCCAGATGTTGGCGTATACGACTGTCCGAAGCTACCTCCTTCGTCTTTGTCACGAAGGAAGTGAACATTTCAATTTTCAATTAACAATTTCGGACGGCATACAACTACAAGGCGTATAGAAAATATTGTACATTCTTTAAAGAAACACTTTACATTGCGCAATATCGAAAATTGTGCGTGCGCGCATGTGTGTGTACGTGTGTGTGTGTGTATGTGTGTGTGTACGTGTGTGTGTGTGTGTGTGTGTGTGTGTGTGTCGTAAATATGTGTGACCAAGTTTTGAGGTGTAAGAAAAAGACAAGAGTAATTAAAAAACCGTCCACTATTACAGGTACGATATGTAAAATGAGGTGGCGAAATATACGGGAATGCTACCGGAAATCTATTCAGAAATTGAGCACCAAGAGTGGGCAATCATCGAAACAGTTAAAATGTTACAAATATGCTGAACAGCTAGGATTCTTGAAGTCCACATTGGAGTGTAGAGAGACCGTGGGGAGCGTGTCTCAAGATGAAAAACACTATGGTAAGTAATATACTTTCTTTTTATTATTTTGTTTGTGAACACATTAAGCACAAATGGAAATATACATGTACAGACATAGCAGAGGAAGAGAGTATACAAATGCCAGTGCAGCAAGAAGTAACTGTACCGGAGGCAGGCCCGAGCCAACCAACGGGCAATGCAAGAAAACGGAAACGCCACGAAATAAATGACAATATTACATTAGTCATGGAGTACGTGCAGAAGCGAGAAGAAAAGCGTACTCCGGTTGACGCGTTCTTGGTATTAATGAAATCAATGATGGATGAATTGGATGAGGATGAATTTAGGACTACTAGGACCTACATATTTCGGTACCTCCAATCCATGTTAGCGGAAAAATATAAAAAAGTAGATGACAATAAAAAAGAATAAAAAAAAATTCACATTTCTTTCTTTCACATTTATTTCTATGTGCATACGTCAAATGTGCTCCTCTTGCCATGGCACGCTGCCAGCTTCCGAAAGGAAGTAATCCTTAAATTTCTCCCTCGTCGAAAGTGCCTCCGCACTTCTTCGGCCTCCTTGACGAGGCAGGTTCTCGAGAACATTCGTGACGATCTCTTTCGGTGCTAATGTTCCGGCCGCCACGTTGGTCGGTTCCTGCTGCAGGTTGCGGATAAAATTGTGCAAGATGCAGGGGATAAAATTATTTTGTCTGCATTTTGTGGATTTGCCCGCAACCACCGTTGGTACACGCGGAATTTTTGAGCTAAAATTCCAAACGTGTTCTCCACGGTACGCCTTGCACGAGTCAACCGATAGTTGAAGATCCACTTGTCGTGTGTTAACTCGGCACCCGGATATGAGCGCAAGAGGTACGTTTTTAGCGGAAACGCCTCGTCGGCAACGATGACGTGCGAGGTGGTAAGTTCGCTGCCAGGCAATTCCCTGTCCTCGGGCACATCCAGAGTGCCTGCCTCCAGTCGTAGGCCCAGCGCGTAATTGGCGAAAATTCCCCCAGCGCTGCTCTTTCCGTATCCCCCGACGTCCTCAGCGATGAATTTATAATTCGCATCAACACGAATTTATAATGCTAATAAGACGATGGAGAACGTTTTCTTATAATTGTAGTATTGCGATCCGGAATTGGCTGGCGCTTCTATTACTACATGCTTTCCATCTAATACGCCAATGCAGTTTGGAAAATTCCATTTCGCCCAAAAGTTGTCCGCAGTTCTTTTCCATGTGTCCTTTGTGGGTTCCGGTATTACCTCATGTAATAATGTACTTACAATGGTTGCACACGTTTCATTAACGATGCTGTTTACGGTCGTGTGTCCAAGACGGAAACTAAAACAAATTGTTTTGTGGGAGTCCCCAGTTGCCAGAAATCTGAAACGGATAGTATAAATTACGTAAAACACTGTACATGAAACTATGTATTGAAATGAACTTAAACATAAGGTATGTATCGCAGGCAAACCGCTAATCTTTGCTTTGCTGTAATGCTACACCGCCAGTTAGTGTCGGTCTTCGTTAAGTAGGGCTCCAATTTTATGATTTTTGAATATGTTATTCAATTTTGAAATAAAATTTCAAAACCAGAGCGCGGCAGTCTAAAGTATTCCATAAACTTCTCCTTGTAATCAGTGAGCCCTTATATCAGGATGGCAAATTCACCTTCTGTTTCACGGGTTTTCCAAAGAGGATGAACCCAATACCGCTTTTTCGAACGATTAGGATACACTACATTGCTTTTTTCTTCACTCTCTTCATCACTCTCTTCCTCTTCTGTTCTCTCTGTTTCGTTAGTATCCAGAATCATAGCTATAGCAAGAATATATAAGTGTGTTAAATCCATTTTCCGTCACTGATCTGAACACTGGCACAGCTCGTGGAAAACTGATGCGGAAGAGCGCTTGTCCACCGATTTTATGCATTTATACCTTCCATGCCCCCCTACTCTCTCCAACGGGAGCGGGCTTCCTTTATCTTAAATGGCAATGTTTAAATTTTGTCTTAATGCACTGTTGTCCTTGGCCCATCCGTCATCAAAAGTGTGAGAGGAGCGTATCCTGTGTCAGATTGAGGGACGCGGTATCGACCCGGAGGCAACTTTCATCACATTGACGTATACAATCTATCGACCGTAAGATGAAAATATCGACGAAATACATTAGATTGTAGCGAACCCTCCGCACTTTGGCTTCATAAAACTTCACTGCCCTTGAAATAATTTCTTGGGTAAATCGTACATTTCGGCGACATTTCCGTACTACCTACAGGATCCGAAAAATTATTACTCACGGATAGCCATTTCTTCAATGAATCATAAAGTATGATCTTTCACCCGCCCTATCAACTACCTTTTCATGGATACGAAATACCTCCCGCGATCCTTCGACAGTGAAAGAATCATCTATAAGAAATAAAAATATT
>NW_017147621.1:0-287 GCF_001652005.2 Ceratina calcarata | reverse complement strand
TCAGATATTTTTCCATACAATTCAGGGCACAGGTTTCTTCTTTTGCTTTGACTTCTCTTGTAGTAAACTCGTTTATGCAGTCAAGAAAACAAGCTTCTATTAATTTATTATATGATGCCACGAAATCTTTAACCTGAAGAATTAAAGAAATTTCAAAGTCATCAATTATTGTTTTTTCTCATTACGTAAGGAGATTTATAATTCCTTAAGTTCCATATGAGAGATTATTAAAACAAATCATTCACTATTAATATATGTTTCATACTTTAAACTGAAATTAATTTTTA
>NW_017147620.1:0-287 GCF_001652005.2 Ceratina calcarata | reverse complement strand
GTAATGTGCTAATTTATATAAAATATATCAGATAGCGGATTTTATTCATTTATAGAAAAACTATATGAGCAATGAATATAAAGAATGTTTGCCATGTTTGAAAATTTACAATGTTTATTTAAAAAATGTGTTTACTGTGTGAAACTCTTTAACTCATGCTATGAACGTTTTATTTTACAGAAAAATCCACCTATACATATATTATACTTCATACATATATTAATAAATATTTTTTTATTGTATACATCATTTATATTATTTTATATTATAAAAGTATATTAATTGAA
>NW_017147619.1:0-287 GCF_001652005.2 Ceratina calcarata | reverse complement strand
TCAGTAGACTGCGAATCTTTATACAAAATAATCGATTACAGGCTGTCCCTGAAGCCTCCATTAACTATAATTTTTTTTCCTCCACAGATTTCATAAAATAGACCTTCGTTGCCCAGATTTCAAGGACACTCTGTAAAAGAATACGTTTCGAAATTCCTTTTATCGTTTAAACATTGAAACATGCATTCACACAGCGGCAGATTAAGAACAGTGGGAGCCCCAAGCGGTAAAAATTTCCGGGCCTAAAGAAATTTGGAGGAAACTCTCATTATGTTACAAATAAAAAG
>NW_017147618.1:0-287 GCF_001652005.2 Ceratina calcarata | reverse complement strand
AACACGGTCTGTCGGGGTGAGACGTTTCTTTTGGTAATTCTGTGTAATTTAATTGATTTCTGAGCTGTCTCATTAATTTTCGCTGGATTCGTTTAGCTCGTTCTTTAGCTCCGGAACGCCTGGTTTTCTTATTTGGTCTCTTAGAACGCGTGCGTCCTTGATGTTTTTCAATCTAGATTTAGTGAGCCAAATGTTAAGGCTTGTAATTGAAATAATATTAATTTTATTAAAATAACATCCTTACGTGAACTCTATCCATCCTTTTGTATTCCGGGAGCTGGTGTATG
>NW_017147616.1:0-287 GCF_001652005.2 Ceratina calcarata | reverse complement strand
AGCAGGGGAAGATTTAAGTGAAACCCTGTCAGAATGGAGCCTCGAGGTTATAAATGAATTTACGGGCTCCAGAGCTAACCATTATCAGACCGCTTCAAACCTAGATTTAGTAATCGCCTCTTCGGAGTGGGAAGATACTGTTAGTACAGTCGACTCGGGTCTGAACTTGGGCTCTGATCATCAGATTCTTTTAGTTGAAATAAAGCTCCCACATAGGATAGAAAATACAAGCAAAGAGGTTAGGGTCAACACCAGAATTTACAATTCCTCCCGAATGGATTGGGAGA
>NW_017147615.1:0-287 GCF_001652005.2 Ceratina calcarata | reverse complement strand
CTTCATGCATTAGACTTAGAATGTTACCAATCGCGTAGAAATTGCTACACTCGGCATTATTTTCGTACATTGCGATACTTGGTGTTTCATGAAAAATTAATAGACGATCGATCTCGCTATCAAATTATTATAATACTTTAATTGGAGTATGGAGCACGAGATACTCATGTCGAGTGGCCATTTAGTAACAATCTAATTAGAGATATTCTGGCGGTAGGTACTTTGCGTAACAAGCCTCATGCCAATAGAACCTGTTGCATATTTTTTTTTCCTCCATTCTAATGGAG
>NW_017147613.1:0-287 GCF_001652005.2 Ceratina calcarata | reverse complement strand
CCTACGAGGCGGCGACACTCCTGTCGCGACTCCCGCCCTTTGAGCTCTTGGCGGAAGCGGACGCTCAAGCGTATTTCAGCGTCCGTCGAGCCCGTTAGGGCGGCGGGGTCTCGGCAGGAGTGACGGTCGAAGCGAAGCGTCAAGCTCGGCTACGCGCGCTCGACAAGTGGCGTACCTGACTGTTAACGCCACGGTACGTCCACAAGCGCGTGGTCGAGGCTGTCCTGCCCATCTTCTGGGGTTGGCTGGACAGAGGTCATGGGTCTCTGACCTTCCGACTGACGCAG
>NW_017147612.1:0-287 GCF_001652005.2 Ceratina calcarata | reverse complement strand
CGACCAGACAACAACAGCAACGTGGAAGACGTTTATAAGAAGAATAAAGATATTTTAGAATTAAACAATATTCGTAGTACAAGTTTGACACCTGTCACGACTGATTCCATGTCCATCGTCGATCAGAACGTTGGACCTCCTGGATCTGAGATAAAAAAAGGGGTGGATAATCTAAGTCGGGATGTCCAATTGCTGTTTAAGAAGTTCGGTCTGCAGACTTCGGATTTGGATAAATCTACGAGTACCACTCAGAGAACGACAATTAATTTGAATTCTTATACGAATTT
>NW_017147611.1:1568-2335 GCF_001652005.2 Ceratina calcarata | reverse complement strand
ATAATATAATAAATAGAATTATGTTAATTGGATTGATTCAATTTTCGAATTTCCATTACAAGGTTTAACTTTTAGCAGCTCGATTAGAGTGGAAAAAATCTAGGAAAGAGCAAACGATGTATAAAAGAAGAGGGTAGGGACGTGATGGATCGCTTAATCAACAAAGTAACTCCGCCAATATTTGTTGCTCCCCGATACGTGCGTTAATGCTCCATTAAATTATGAAAAAAAGAAACCGGGTAATCCACGGACGGCGTATCGATACTTAACATGTGTCGTCCATTAGGCAATCCGGCGTATCAACAGGGTCGCCCTGTTACATGCATAGGAATGCGATTACACCGCGTATTACATGCGCGGCCACGTTCCCGGATCGCGCGCAGAAATACGTGTGTACACATTTCCCGATCCCCCCTTCATCTTCCCGATTCCCGTGGGGTACGCCCGCGCGGTGGTTGATGATGATTCCAATCCCCAATCTTACCTTCGCGCGTCGCCTTGAATTTCAAAACGCCCACCGAGATTGCCAATCTACCTTTTTCCTACAAACATGCGTCGCGCTTTATTATTTTCATATACAAAATCAGTGGAATATCGATTTCTTTCGATCTACGTGAATAAACGGATTAAAAAAATGATTCCTATAATTTAATTCGCTCAATAGCTGTGGTGTTTATTAAACCAATGCATTTTTATAGCTTGAAACAAATGGCATAAAGTGCGAATATTGATATGCAGAATGAATTAATAATACGAAACGAGTATTT
>NW_017147611.1:0-432 GCF_001652005.2 Ceratina calcarata | reverse complement strand
TAATATTAAGAGTGCAGGTTGGAAGTTTCGGAACTCGATCGAAGATTAAAATGTGCAGATTTGGTGGACGTTAAAAACGCGTTCGATTTTCCAATAGGAAAAACAGTTTTGGACGACGGCGGACAGGGAAGACGAACGTCGATAAATCAGAAACGTTCTGCGCGAGACGGAAATCCATGGATTTTAGCATGAAAATAGTTGGACGTGCCCCGATACTATGTGCATCCGGCTGAAGGATATAAAATACTTTCCAGATATCAGTCATCGTTTCAGCTTGATAGACTTTACCTCTCCGTTTAACCCTTCAACGTAACGATTCTCCCTTCAGAGTTACCAATTATACATTCGCCTATTTCGAATTAATTAAGCTCGCATGAACCTTTACATAAAAACAATGACAAAGTTTTGATATTTAAAATTACATTAATAAAA
>NW_017147610.1:0-287 GCF_001652005.2 Ceratina calcarata | reverse complement strand
TTTTTCTAAAGTACATAAACTTTTGGGATTAACTGTATAGCCAATACATCCTTAATAGGTCTGGGAGAATTCTGCTGAGAGGCAGATGTTGCCGATTCCCTTGAAATGAAGGAAGGAAGAGGAAGAAAAGCCGATCATACATTTAAAATGTTATCTTTAGATCTTAATTAATTTGCAATACGTTAATAAGGAAGTAAAAGTCATTGCATGCAATTATATTCGTAACATTAATGTTATTTTGTATTTTATTACTATTTTGAAAAATAATAAATACCCGAAGATTAGAT
>NW_017147609.1:0-287 GCF_001652005.2 Ceratina calcarata | reverse complement strand
TGAGGGAATCGCCATCGGCCCACATAGGTCAGAGTGAATGAGTTCCCCAATCCTTGTTGTTTGGGTGTCGCTTACGGGAAACGGCGACCGGTGCATCTTACCCATGACACAGGATTCACATAGAGGAGTGTCCTTGTCCTTCACTTGAATATTGAAATGCTTTAGCACCTGCTTGACGTGTCCATAGTGTTGATGTGCTAGCCTCTCATGCCAGACTTTCAGTGACGATAAAGCCGTGTTAACTAGTGCCGAACTTGGCGCCTTGTCTGCTCCCACTGGCTCAGTAA
>NW_017147608.1:0-287 GCF_001652005.2 Ceratina calcarata | reverse complement strand
ATATTGGTGTAAAACAAGTAAAATATGTAGGCCACATATTCACAGAAAAAGGAATTCAACCCAGTGACGAGAAAATCAAAGCAATCGTTGAAATGAGAGCACCGAGCAACAAGCAAGAATTGGAACGTTTTTTGGGTATGGTCACGTACGTTGGGAAATTTATATCTAATCTATCGAGTATCAATGCCGTGTTGCGTAATTTAACGAAAAAAAATGTAATATGGAACTGGGATTCAAATGCGGAGAAAGCATTCAATGAACTGAAATCGAAGCTTATAAATAAACCA
>NW_017147607.1:0-287 GCF_001652005.2 Ceratina calcarata | reverse complement strand
TGAGTTACAATTTTTAAAAAATTGTTCTAGTATATAAAAACATAATTTTTGTTTTATGTGACGCATTTATCTGCTCTTCGGTTATTTAACGCACTGATCGCTTATTGCAAAATCTAAAGTTTCCCCATAATTCGTTTTGTTTGTTATATTGAAAGTTGTTTTCGTATCGCGAACCGGAATGTGCTACTATGCTATAGATATTAACCTAAAACCGAGCATGCATGTGATAAAAATTCGAAGCGAACTGAAATGCATGTAGGCAATCTACGTAGTACGTTACACAGAAA
>NW_017147606.1:0-287 GCF_001652005.2 Ceratina calcarata | reverse complement strand
ACTAGTGTAAGGAATTTTAATGGGAGGTTCCTGACGTGATTTTAAACAACATTTTTCTTAGCGAAAAAGTTGTTCGAGGCGTGGTTGAGGAGTTATTAACAAAAAACGTCGACCAATGAAAGCGCTCGGTTGACGCGAGCCCCGACTCGGGAGCGTTGGCTCCGATCCAGCCGCCCGGCATTTCACGCGTTTGAACAAACGCTCCGCTTAGTACGAAGCGTTCAACAAACTGCATGAATAACAATGCAAGGAAATTGTTGTTCATGCATTATTATGAATAACAATTA
>NW_017147605.1:0-287 GCF_001652005.2 Ceratina calcarata | reverse complement strand
ATTCTTTATATTTAGTAAAAATATATGGCGACTATATGTGTAACAAGGCATTATCGATGGATATTCTTCTTCTGTAACCAGCACTACATATTTCACTCGCTAAGTAGTCGCTTTCCTGAACACTTTACTGTACCTACTATACCTGCTATTCAGCGTTTTCTTTCTTTTTCCTCTCATTTTCTAGTTCCTTCTTACGAAATAAATCGGCAAATTTTAGTAAACGAGAGATTCTTTTACTGCTGGGTTGTGGTTGTTACATAGACATAGGTACTACGCTTTAAATTGTT
>NW_017147604.1:0-287 GCF_001652005.2 Ceratina calcarata | reverse complement strand
AAAAACAATAACGTAGCATTAACCTTAAAACGTTTTGGTATAATGCACCAGTTCAAAGTTCCCTACACGCCGCAACAGAATGGAGCTGCGGACCGTGAGATGAGGACATTGGTAGAAGCTGGAAGCATTGGCTTTACTATTCGACAAAGGTCTGGAAAAACGGTTCTGAGCTGAAGAAGTGAATACTACTAATTATGTCTTAAACAGAACCGGAAGAACCTCAGTAGAAGGAAAATCTCCGTACGAGTTATACTTTGGGAACAAACCACAAATGAATCACTTTCAGG
>NW_017147603.1:0-287 GCF_001652005.2 Ceratina calcarata | reverse complement strand
ATTTAAACAAGTCTAGAACAAACGAGCCCTAATTAGACGGCATTCCGCTGCATGAAAAATACAACAAACATCAGGATTGTAGATAAGTAATGAGGGAAAAAATATTCTCACATTTGAAAAATTAGATGAAGTCGCCAAAGGCATAGAGCAGAAATTCACCCCCAACGCCTAAAGGAATTATTTAAGAAATGATAGAAACACCATCTCGATCAAACAGCTCGTGAAACATTATTTTTATTTTATTTTACTCTGTACGATCAAGATGGCAGATAAATAAGGAATAGGTT
>NW_017147602.1:0-287 GCF_001652005.2 Ceratina calcarata | reverse complement strand
ACTCAGTCGGGTTTAATTAGGGAAGGAAAAAGACGCACAGACGACCCTAATCTAATGTTATAGCCCTGTGAAAGGGCTAGATCCCTTGTCATTTGTCGTTTTCGCAATACGCGCTTGGCAACAGCCAGCGAGGATCGAATTGTGATGACTTATCAGTTCGACACCTCAGGTCATTGGTCTGAGATGCGCTCGAAATGCAGAGTATGTCGAAATGACAACTAAGCGTTTCGATATAATTAAGGTATTTCGAGATACATACGAAGACCAGGACATGTCGAAATCATTAA
>NW_017147601.1:0-287 GCF_001652005.2 Ceratina calcarata | reverse complement strand
CAAAGATGCGAATGTCGGGTTTATTAAAAACATCTAAACACACTTTCCTTCTCGAGTGGGAAAAATCTTACACGCGTTTAAATACTTCAAATACTAAGATTGGACAATTTTTCTGTTCTTTTATCTCTTTCCGAGTTAAAATTGTTTGAACTTTTCAAGTTTTAACTCACAATAGAATTCTTGCTGTTTTGGTTCTTCTATATTTCGGTGTATATTTTGCATAGTCTAAAACCGCTGCCCTTTTTCTTATATTTTAAAACAGCCGTACTGGTTTTCATTTAGGCATT
>NW_017147600.1:0-287 GCF_001652005.2 Ceratina calcarata | reverse complement strand
GAGAAACGATTATAAATCTTTTATTCTTGAAACTCATAATTGCTTTTGAGTTCTTGGCAATCTTGACTGAGGAATTTATAATAATTTCTCAATTCTCAATGAAATTTATAGTTGTTTCTCAGTTAATTCCAGCCTGAGTGACGACTGCATTGAACTATTCAATTAATCAACCCTTTTCTCTCAATGTTTCCAAGTCCACGAACGAGTAAGCTAGAGACGTCCATTAAATTTGCTTCGTGTGAGATAAGAAGAAATAAATATAAAGAAAAATTGTAATGCAGTACAGA
>NW_017147599.1:0-287 GCF_001652005.2 Ceratina calcarata | reverse complement strand
GGGGGGGAGAGGCAAGTTGAAAGAAACCCGAAATGGGGTTGAAATGGGGAGGAGGTGAAAAAAAAGGTCTGCATGGCGATTAGGGATGTTAGAGAGGGCGGATGGACGGGTGCTCGCGCTTTGGGGGTGATTTGATTGGATTTTCGAATGCAATCGAGTGTCCTATAAAGATTGTTTGTGGATCTTTTATGTTCCGATCACGGGGGTGACTGGATTTATGATCGAAATCATTATTTTTTTTCTTTAGTTCTTCCCAACTGCATCGACCCCTCGATAAACGTGAAGTT
>NW_017147598.1:0-287 GCF_001652005.2 Ceratina calcarata | reverse complement strand
GTTCTCTCGGATCGTTCTTAATTGAAGGATCGGAGCGAGCAGTGATTTAATGATGTGACGTTTTAAACGTTAATTTCTTCGTCGCATAAAATTCCGGAGTTGTATTATACGTGCGGAGACGCATGATACGTGTTAGGGATAGGCGGCCCTAACGGGGTTCGGCCAGGAAAACGGGTGGTGAAAGAATTAGAATCAGCAATTAAACAAAAAATGAAACCTGGATTATTTAAATAGAAATCTGTCTTCCCTGGAGGACCTGGTAGGAACCGGGATAGCCGGGAATTTTC
>NW_017147597.1:0-287 GCF_001652005.2 Ceratina calcarata | reverse complement strand
TTTAGGTTTACGTAGAGAATTTTCTTGGCGTTTTATAGTGGCTGATGTCACAAAAAGAATTATCGGTGCAGATTTTTTACATTTCCATAACTCGTTAGTAGATTTGCGAAATAGTAGAATTTTGGATGGCTGTACTCAAATTCACAAAAATATTCCCTTATCAAACGATAATTCACCGTCTGTATCAACGATAGACGATAATAACCGTTTCGCTAAATTACTCAGGGAATTCATAGACATCACCAAACCGAGAACAAACAGAACTATGATGCACAACGTCAATCATC
>NW_017147596.1:0-287 GCF_001652005.2 Ceratina calcarata | reverse complement strand
TATGGTAAACTTGCCTCAACTTAACTATTGTACCCCATTTTTTTTCAGATTTTTTGGTGAGATGCGCCGTAGTTAAAAAAATTAAAAACCGACTTTTTTCACGTTTTACTTTTTCACGATAAAGTTCTTTATGATTCGAAATTTTACATTTTCTTCACTCAGTAGTTGTATTTCTTTTTGTTAAATACTTTTTTTCGCTAGTGAGTACTCACCTTTAAACACGTCTACCACATACCACGCACAGAGAGCAACTGGCGGCCTGGCCGGCCGGGACTAATCGATTTGAG
>NW_017147595.1:0-287 GCF_001652005.2 Ceratina calcarata | reverse complement strand
AATTAATATAAATGCTTAAAACGTGTCAACGAAGTCCACATTTCTTGGCCGTACGCGCGAGCATTCATATGCTCGGCTTGACGGCGCACCCGGTCGTAAAAACCGACCCTTTCAAGTGGATCTTGCGCACTGCGCGGCCGCGCGTTACATAGGTCTGTAACCGGCTTAAGAGAATAAATCTATATAAGTTGCAGATAAGTTGATTAGAATTGAACAAAGAGTATTCCAAAACAAAAATCGATTAAAGAATAAGGGTTTAAAGAGGATTTTCGCATAAAATGTAATAC
>NW_017147594.1:0-287 GCF_001652005.2 Ceratina calcarata | reverse complement strand
GTATTCCCACTATCCGGCAAGTATCGGTCCGGAGCCGGTCGCTGTCGGTCGAAACCAGGGCCGAAGTTAGTAGGATAGAGGATAGGGAAAAGCGTGTAAAAGCGAGGAGGCTTTGGGCCCCCGGTCGAAATCTGCAGACAGACCACCTGTTGTTTGGTTTTGAGCCGCCGGTCCGCGCCCGGTTACCGACACTTTTCAGTCGAAATCCAGAGAAAGTCTAGCCACCGATTCCTTCCGACTGTTGTCGGTCGGTCTCTTGTAAATTGTTACTTCATAATTTTCCCAGC
>NW_017147593.1:0-287 GCF_001652005.2 Ceratina calcarata | reverse complement strand
TCATTACAAATTTTAATGACTCATCTATTATCTTTCATTCTTGAAGAATATTTCAGTGCAATGTTTATTGTGTAATAAATACACAGTAATTATTTCAAATTTTTTAAATGTTATCTGTTTCTTCTAAACTAATATTTATAATATGTGTATTTATTGGAGCATAACTGAAGATGTATTGAAATATACTGTACAGAAGTTTATATTTTTTTTACATTATAAAAATTTTTATGATTTTTATATTGCGTATACGAACAATAATAACTACGTGTCCAGTGATTTATACTTTT
>NW_017147592.1:0-287 GCF_001652005.2 Ceratina calcarata | reverse complement strand
AGGGATTGAATAGATTGATTCAAATCTAGTCTACATGCTGGAATAAGCTTGGAAGAAGGATAACAGGCTTGAGGGACGAGAGGATTAATGAAAGTGACTGATTTTAATTGTCTGGGAAGATGGTATTGACAGGTGGCTATATTGGTGTATCGATAAGATGTATTGGTCAGTTGGACTACTCGACGAATGAAAGAATTGGACTCCTGGATCTGGATTATCTGAAGAATAAACAGGTGGAATATGTTGAATTTCTGGACTGGGGATGTGAATTGAGGTATGAGATGGAT
>NW_017147591.1:0-287 GCF_001652005.2 Ceratina calcarata | reverse complement strand
TCTAACAATCTTTCCGGAACACCCTGTATAATGCACTCTTTGTTATGATGTTCTTAGGAAGAGTTCTCACTGGATGCAGGTGAACGTAGTTTATTGCTTCAGCTTATCAATTTTTAGAACAACTTATTTGTAGTGCAAAGAAAATAGTCAAGTACAGACGATAATTATTCAGACACCTCTACAGGATCAGTCACTCACTGGCATGGGTCTTTGACTGTTCGTTACAGATGGAGCATGATTGCGTAAGATGTTTATGACGCACCAGCCCCTCTATGGCCGACCTGTTT
>NW_017147590.1:3311-4937 GCF_001652005.2 Ceratina calcarata | reverse complement strand
ACATTTATTACAATTGTAGAAATGAATAGTAAAAAGCAAAACTGAATCAACACCTTTTGAAACTGAATACTTCTTTAAAATCGGACCAAACGATTGGACTTTTTTAGTACCTAGATGGATTAGTCTATTGAATGATGTGTAGAGAAAATTTCGAAAATAGTAGTTTGATGCGCATCGAATACGATGAATCGTGGCTCGTGCTCTAACCGGACTTATTCGTCGATCCAGAGCTTATAGCTTATGGTCTGTACCAACGCAGAGGTTCTCTCTCGTCCGGTTTCAGCGATCGGATAGGACGGCAGAAGGTCGGACTTCCGGAGGAGAACGGAAGGAAAAGCGGCGCGACTAGTAAGAGTAACGATAATGGTGCGGCAACAAGTGCTCTTAACGCCCTAACGGTTTCCTTCGTGGCGTTCCTCGGGGTGGACGTTCCTGTTCCTGTTCCTGTGGCGTTGTCCTCACAGGACTCGGTCGGTACTTTCCTTAAGGCGAGCGTTTGGAAACGAGGAAGCGGTTGCGAGGTTGAAAAGGGAGTTACAGGATGCTGCGTGGTGGCATTCGAATAAATTCTTAACCTGGTCCGACGCAGTGGAATGTGCCGTGCCGCGCCGCGGTGGCAGTGGCGGCGGCGACGACGACGACGGCAGTGGCAGCAGCCCTCATTTCCCGATCTTCTATCCCTTCTTACAGACGCGCCACCGCATAGCTCTTTTCCTTTTGCGGCATCTTTGCTCCGCTCGTTTTCCCCGACCTCCTTATAGCTCGCCTCGTTCCTTTAAAGTCCGCTCTTTCTTCCGCGTCATATCTAGAAGGAGTCCGGCGCAATTTCTGCTTAATGGCTTGCCTACCCCCTCCCCTTCTCTGTTTTCCGCTCCTAAAGCTTTCTATAGCTCCGTGAAGGGATTGTGATAACGTGGTGAAATTGGTGGTGTAATTAGTCGGGTCCCGCGCGGTTTTGGAAGTTACTTCGTACGCTTACGATTCCAGAGTATGTTTTGTTTTGTATGAAAGGGACAAGTAATTAAATTACATGGTAACTTATTTATAGATATATTAAAATTATATGTACTGTATTTAACGCTACATCTGGATCTGTACGGAGGATTCTTAATTGAGGTTTCCAAAGAAGGAACTATTTGAAAATCTTTGGTACTACATATTCAGTATCAAAGCTAGGGAAGGCGAGCTTCTCACTCGAATGCATTTTGGAAACAAGCGGAAAGACGAAGCCGAGATGAGATGGTTAACCGGTGTTTCTGATTCAGGTCGTGCAATTGCCGTTACCCTTTGCTCGCACATCACGAGAGGACACGTGTGACGATAATTGCTTACTGGACTTCCTGTAACAAAGCTCGTGACATCGATCCGGTCGTGATCCGATTCGACCTGGAATCCTCTCGATTGGCATCCTGGGAGAGATATCCACGCCATTTACCATTCCACTTGTTCTTCGAATAACGGAACCTGTATGCGCGTTTTGAAACCGTACAATTTTCCCATTTCTTTCCCTTGCCTTGTTTCAGTAGGAATATCATAAAGGATTTATCGTATTGTGTGGTTTAATAGGATTTTGTAATTTTTATAAAATCGTTTTTCAAAAATTTATGACTTTATCAATAGACGTTT
>NW_017147590.1:0-1326 GCF_001652005.2 Ceratina calcarata | reverse complement strand
TCTCTGGAGATTTTGATTTGCACATATGTATAGTGACTCTCATTATTATTCAGATACACTTCAAAATGGAATAATATTTTTTATATTGGATCAAACAACTTAATTTTCTGTAGAACTCTCTTTAGTTTATTATTAAACAACATGATAATGATAATGAGGAAGAAAGCAGTTATTACGAATTCTGATTTCTTTTATTTTGGAAAATTGCACGAGCTCCTCCGTTAAAATTTTTTTTCTCTCAAATGCTCGTGCGCCAGATTAATCACGAATTAGTACAAACTTCTTAACGAGAATGACTTTTGCGCGATCATAAGGTTACGCAGAAGTTCGCGTTTGGCTTAAGTTATGAAACTTTCAGCCGAAGTATTGGGAGATTAAGTAAATCGTTGAAAACTGATCGCACGGATTTCTCGAGAGTACTGATATTATCGGATTACTTTTCGAGAGAAAGGCTGTTCTCATCTGGTTCATATAAGTTGGACAGACATGATTTCATAATGAACATAAGATTTATGGCACAGTTACGTACGTATGTATGTATATACATATTATATTCCATACTCGAGAATTACACTTTACGTTCGTATAATGTAATTGAAATTAAATGAAATTTGCGATACGTTCGCCTGCATTACAAAGTGATTTTAAAGCTGCCTGACGCGCGTAGCATAATTCAATTTTGTTGTAAACAAAGAGACGTTGACGTAAATCATTATTATTCACGCGATAAATTGCACGGGTTGGTAACGTATATTATAATCCTGTTTTCAAGTGAGACGTGTAATTAAAACAAACTAAGCGATCGATACTTCGGAAACCTACATATAATAAAATTAAATTTAATGTAACAGATCCCCGCCTTGCTTTTAAACTCTTGACATGTTCTTGATACATCATTTATACAAATCATTTGGCTTCGTTTCGCTTGGTAAAATAAGTTAAAAAACTTTAAAATATTCGGATAAACGATTTGAACAGAAGCTTCTGCTTTCCAAAGGAAATCTTAAAGTTTAATTTGGAACGATGACGGTTCAACGTTTAAACCGACTACGATCTTTTTACTGGTCACGTTTCTAAAAAACCATCCCTACAATTTCTCCCTGGCGTACACCAGTCTCGATTACCCGCCCATAACATTCCTTTCATTCCAATTACACCAACTTTCGTGGTTTCATGTTTGTGTTCCACCTAAAATTCCAAATGTACTTTCGCTCGGTAATCGACGTCCGGTATGTATCCGTCGCTACTTTATTGCTAATATCTTCTCTTATTATCTCTTTATTCATTAATACCACCAATACTTCGTATTACAGAAAACAAGAATTT
>NW_017147589.1:0-287 GCF_001652005.2 Ceratina calcarata | reverse complement strand
GAATTGTAATAATGATTGCGAAAAAAACCGTAATTATAAAATCAGCCTTCAAAATGAAACCGTCACGAAACAAAGTTATCGTAAATTTATCATTTATGAGTGAAGTCTTATGCTAATTTGTAATTTACATTTTCATAGCGAGTTTATTCAATGCCAACGTACGTCCAGTAAGTAGTTGAAGCATATTTCGCGCCTGTGTATTTAACGAATATTTCATCCCAAACAACAAATTTAGCAAATTGAGAAGTTATTATATTATTTTACAGCCTATAACAAAAAAAAAGTAT
>NW_017147588.1:0-287 GCF_001652005.2 Ceratina calcarata | reverse complement strand
GCCAATTACAAACACTTCGTGAGCGCATGGGAGTCGACAGCAGCGGGAGACCGCATGCTCGATAACTTAAAGGCCAGACTCAACTGAGACACACAGCACGCAAAGAAAAAAAACGGGAATGCACTATCGTCCAACGCGCAGCGACGGAGACCGGAACGATGAGGTCGCGGAGGAGCCTTGACGGGACCAAAACCAAGGAAACCTTTGAACTGCTACGTATGCGGGGAACCAAGACACTTGGCCAGAGACTGCGAACAACGAAAGGGAGACAACACACGCAAGAACTC
>NW_017147587.1:0-287 GCF_001652005.2 Ceratina calcarata | reverse complement strand
TCGCAGTGGTAACTGCATACGCTTCAACAGCGCCTTTGCTACCGTCCTACCTACAGTCAGTGGCGCTAAATCTGTGGAAGAGTTGCTGCCGTGGCTATACCGGCGCGGGATTACTATCGGGGATTTTCACGGAGCTCTGGCGGCTTTGCTCGGCGCCGGCGCTTCCGAGCTTTCAACCAGTACCCTCAGTCGGCTGAAGGCGTAATGGCTGGATGAACTCCAGCTTGGGCGCACCTTGACCTGATCGATACGCGGCATGCCTATCTCTTGGCGGATGGCCTCTACAG
>NW_017147586.1:0-287 GCF_001652005.2 Ceratina calcarata | reverse complement strand
GACCGACCACTTCTTGCAATTTCGTATGCAATACGATAACTATTTATTAGCGCTCTTTCCTGTAACCGCGAAAATATTTCTTACTAACGTATGAATTAATTGTACAAAGTTTTAACGGCAGTATAAATTTCTTCATAACATTTTTTATAAGTATGGATTCTTACTGTTCTTCGCGTCGCCGGTCACTGCTGACCATCACGATAGTTAACGTGTTAAACACGTATTGTACGTCACAAAAATTATTAATATTGAGAATATATAACAACTTACGGCATTTCTATTTGGTG
>NW_017147585.1:0-287 GCF_001652005.2 Ceratina calcarata | reverse complement strand
GATATATTAAATGTATGATGTTGGCATTACTCGATCTTTACAATGTATAAAAATAGAAGACCCCCCCGCACCACTTACCCTTCTAAAACCCTAACAAACATCCTTAAGGGAGTAGACTCTAAATCAGCGCGACTGTCAAGGTTACCCAAAAAAAGGTTACGCTAAAAATATGGGTTTACGGGACTACGTTTTTCGAAGTAACTGTACGTAAAGGAATGAATCAAGAATATTATCTTATTATATAATCTGCATAATACAGTAATCTGTATTGTCAATAGATAGACGAT
>NW_017147584.1:0-288 GCF_001652005.2 Ceratina calcarata | reverse complement strand
GAGGCGGTGAACCTGCAGCTTTTTTTAAGCGGTAGCTGTTTAAGCCGGAACGAAATAGCGGTTTGGAACGACGTGCTCGTCGCAAACTCGCTCGCGGTCTTTNTGTGTCTGGAGCCAGTCATTTCTTTAAAAGAAAGGGACCGGTGTTGAGCGCACCGATTTCTCGCTTCAAAACGGATTTAAAGATCATTTTCCAACAGATAAGGGGATTAGAGCGATCGATTCCCTTGTCAAAGACAAAGGAGGTACGAGGTATCTCGCTCCTTGTCTAACATATACAGTCCACAT
>NW_017147583.1:0-287 GCF_001652005.2 Ceratina calcarata | reverse complement strand
GTATACGATTATTTAAAAACTGATCAATGCAAAGTTTCTTTAAAATTAACGTGATTAAATACAAAATGTTTTCCACGAAGAATGCGAATTATTAAAGAGAACTCTAACGAAACAAACATCCTTGAAAACAATAATATTGTATAAAAATAATTGCATAAATATCCACAGTTTAATAATACTTGAATTTCATATGAAGATTTTTACAGAGTAGATCAAGAAGGTCAAAAAATTGCCAAAATACCATACCGTTACTCCATTACGAATTTATTACTTTTCCTCTCTTTTTT
>NW_017147582.1:0-287 GCF_001652005.2 Ceratina calcarata | reverse complement strand
AACCAGTGCAGAGAAAGAAATTGATTTAGCTTAATAAAAATTTGATTGATTAGCGCAGAGGTGAATGGCGTCTATTTCATTAAATTTTTTCTGCAGCGATGGTGAATAATTATTAATAACCGACATACTGATTCACCCAAAGCAGTGTCTCACGTTTGGCCTCCGCCGCCATTAATCCTTTCTTGTAAAAAAAAGTAAAGTATGGCGAAAATGCACTTTATTTTCTTCCATTTTGACACACAAACTGCGTCAATAAAACACGTTCAATTTTAATATAATATGTTTTT
>NW_017147581.1:0-287 GCF_001652005.2 Ceratina calcarata | reverse complement strand
AAGGAACGTGTACGTAAACAATTTCATACTGTATGTTGAAGATATGAATTCTCGCTATTGCAATTGTTGATCTGTTCGCTGAGAATACATAGATAGTAAATGATCGTCAAGTATTCTATAACGATATCGATTGATAAATAGGTTGTGGGGTGAAGAACTCGAGAAGCTACATATATATAATACCTTTACAGATGCAATAAAAGTATGTACGTAAGCCAGGCATGGCCAAAGATGTCGCCGCGCGACACGACCTTGCCCGGGAGCCGGAGTGGGGCACGCAGTCCGAA